>NW_027175843.1:14105339-14170339 GCF_023055335.1 Clinocottus analis
CCAATGCAGAGCTCACGATCCAGGACTGGTTTACTGCAAAATCCATCAGTTTGTGAGTTGCAATTGATGTGATGGGAGATTTTAAAGACTCTGCATTCCACATGTACAAAGTGAAAAACAATGTAATGACAAAACTAAATATATGTACTTATCAGACAGATTTGAACTTTCCCTGAAATGTAAGTTGGGTTGAAATTCCTTTTTTTTCCAAATAAAAATGACCAGTTGGTTCTACGGGTGTGACACAATTAAATAGTACTAGTTGTATTTAACAATATACAAATGTATATATATATATATATATATATATATATATATATATATATATATATATATATATATATATATATATATATATATATTAAAAAGGATCAAATCAAAAAAATTCTGTGTGATTTATTTTGTTCACAACATAGGCTGTGTAAAAAATAACGGTTGACATTTACAGGTACGACATAAGTATCTACCCACACAATATGTTTACCGGAAAACTTGTGGTAAACAGCAGGCCAGCAAAAAACGAATACACAAACACGGAGGAAGGTGAATGCATTGGGCAAATAGTTATTGAACATTATGTTACTTTGTTGACATATAATTGGTTATTTGAAGTCTCTATATATTATGTTCCAACGTGTCAGTCCAAACTGAGTCTTGAATCAAGGCTCTTTATGTATAATATAATGATGTGTAACAAAAGTGTTTTAGGTTTTGGGTCAGATCACTATGACTCTTCTCTTCAGACACTTTCAACAAGAACATTTAAACAAGGATACTAAATAACTGAAGATTGGCATAAGGGCATAAAAAGGGTCAAATGGCAATGAGCAGCTATACTCCAAAATGCTGTTATCAGCAATTTAAAAACTGGTGTCAGTGAGGTCATCACATGCTCAATGGGCTTGTCTGAGGTATCGTTGAGTTGCAGGCGAAATGAACAAAAGCTCTGGCCAAGTTAATTGTAGGGAGCCGTTTCCATGGTTACACCATTAGTACATTGTATTGTTCTTTTTTCCAGGGTGAGAGTGAGAGTGAGGGCGGGGGGAGTAAGAGACCGATTTTATGTGTTAATTATAGCACCATTATTAAGAGCAACATGTGATGCTAGTGAGGACTCAGAGTGCCGCAAACCCACGCACAAGAAGAGACAGGATACACACACACACACACACACACACACACACACACACACACACACACACACACACACACACACACACAGATAAAACCACATCACATACTAACATACAAACACTGTCAAAATTTGTAGACAAAGCTTACACATGCACCGAAACTCTTTAACACACACACACACACACACACACACACACACACACACACACACACACACACAAGCTCAGATCACATACACTTTTCCCCAACACAACCAACACTTACCATACCTCTATTAGAATCAGTTATTCTTCAGTGATTACAATGCAATAAGCCCACTGACCATCACATCCCTCTTATTTGCAAGTAGATGCCAAGCGAGCGTCTGATGAAATTTAAAAGAGAAAAATATAAATATTATAAACGTGTCTTACCTGCAGTTATAGCGGGTGAACCAGTTAAATCCCCATTGAAACCATTCTCCCTGGCAGAGTAGGATCCCGTGGCCATAAGGGCCCCACTGGGCTGGCAGGTCCTGAAGGTGGAGGAGTAGCCGTTGGCTCCATGGGTGCCCGTGGCTTCCTGCCCCCCTGATGGGTCCCACTGGGGGGCACCGTCTTCTGGCTGTCGACTGTCTGCCATGCTGGTGCTAGCTAGCAGCAGGGGAAGGTGGGCAAGGGTCGGGTTCTCTCCTTCTGGCCGAGAGACATAAATGGGGTCGGAGAGGGAGGAGAGTGTTATTATTAACTGCAACGTTAGCAAAGTTTCAGAAAGGAGAGGGAAGAGTGTGCCAACCAGAGGATGCTCGAGGACGAGCTGCATCAGTCACATTCACAAATCTCTCTTTTTGTCATTCATAATCTCTGCTGCTGCTGCTGCTTCACTGAGCTTCACTGTCAACATTTCTGAAAGGAAAACTGTGCTTGTGTGAGTTTGTGTGTAGGTAGTTGTGTGAAATACTGTCCTTGGGTGTCGGCAGGCAGGTGACAGCCACTGGATTAAACCCTATTGATTTGTGTATATATGACTCAAATAGCCAGTGGACCAGGTGGAAATCACAGCTGGTTGAAAATGAACAGAGCAGACCTTGAATTTGTGTGACTTTGACAAAGTCGCGAGGACGTGAGGTGGGCTCTGATCAAACTGACAGCATCAGACAAATAGTTTGAATCACCAAGCCTTCGAAGCGGAATTGTTTTGTATCTGATCATCGAAACAGTAAATATTCCAAAAACAAAAACACTTCATACACGTGTGTGAGGGGCATTGTGATTCCTAGAACAGATATGTCCAGAATCTTACATGTACATGTGCAATCCCGTGTTGTGAGCAAATGATTGATCCGAACAGCATGGAGAGGAGATTAAGCAGAAGCAAAGGGATGGAAATATTGATCAGACCACATAATCGCCTGCGGCAGGATTCAATGATCTCTTGAACAGTATTGGGCAGAAGATGGGGAAAAGAGATGAATGGCTTTGATGTAGCGTGAGATCAATACACAAGGTTGCGAAAGGGAAGACTTTAACACCTCTTCTGTGGATATTGGAGTTAGCTCGATAGTTTTTGACCATGTCAATCTATTTCTTTCCATTTATGCTATGTTGTTCCACTTTTTTTTTCATCGAGATTGATGTTGATTTCAGCACACAGTGCTTATTTGGGGCAGTATTGGCCTTCAAACAATCAAATTAACTTGGAAAGGAAAGGATGGAAAGAATGGACATAGAGAGAGGCAAAGGGAGGAAAGAGACAATGACAAGTGTGGAAGCACAAATGCTTAATAACAAGTGTTGCAGGAGGATTGTGGCGGGTGTACTTCAAGCTTTTTCTGGGCGGCCTGTGTAGTTGTGCATAAGAGGCTGTGTGAAGGAGCCATTTGTCATTTAACTCTGCAGTCCACAGAGACTGAAGGAAAATGTGCGGCAGAAAACCAGAGTCAACGACTGCAGCCTGGAACCGAAGCACTGCTACAGTGAACACTCGTCACTGCATTCCCAAAGCATTGCATTCTACTGCTTACTGTCTTCACACTGAGAGGACGAAAAATAATGAAAAAATACAGTAAAAATAGTAAGGAATAGAACACAAATTATTAGTTGCATTGCTATTACCAATACCATTACTGCTTTTATTATCCGTATTATGACATCCACTGCTGCTGTCGTTATTGGTGGTGACTTTTTCATCATGCCTACTACTCTCATTATATTAATTTCTGTCATTAATTTCTGTCATATGCATTGGAACCCAAATAGTATACAAAAATAGTGTATGGCAGATATTTAGTAGTCATCAGGTTTGCAAATTCTGGCCATAAACCAAATACATTTTGGTTTTAACAGGACTAAGGTAGTGGACCTATACCAACTTACCAACAAAATGACTTTGCCTTCACTGGAGCATTGATTATTAGTAATTATATATAATTATACATGTATAATACATTGTTGAACATGTCGGGTGATGTCAATGACGGGCTTCATGAGCTCAATTGACAGGTCTGTGGGGTTACAGCACACAAATAAAGGTTGAGAACCACTGCAATAGCATACCACAAGGATGGAGCATAGAGGAGCAGATTAGCATTAAACAGAGAGAAAGAAGAGAACAGAAGTGAGTAGAATATGTGACGTCTGTAAGCCCTTGCAGCCTATATGGATCAGAGTCAGGAGTCAGTGGAGATTTGCATGACTCAGCTCTGAGGGGAACATCATACTGAAGGAAGCCTCTACGGAGACTCGACAGCACACAACACTGCACAGTCGCCTCCTAAAATGCTCACTCTGTCAGTGTCTCTGTCCTAAAGCCAGCAGCGGTACGATTTCCATCGCCCCTTAACTGTCACTGTCCCTTCTGTTGCTTTTTCCACCGCTGTGCCCCACCTCGAGCCTCCATGAAAGAGCACTCTTAGTATTAACATCATAAAACACAGAGATGGGACTGCTGTCCCAATGCGATGCCTCCTTGCTGTCTGTCTGATGATGAAGGTCGCTTCGATGTCTGAGGCTCATTTCCAGTCCCAACATGATTATTCTGACTGGAGGCCAGGCTCAGGGGGCCAGTGGTGGTTCATGAGGAGGGGAAGAAAGTGTGGCCTGGCTTGCCGGAGGCCCGTTGAGCTGCTGTGTGCAACAGTGTTTAAGTCTATCGTCTGTGTGTTTGGGAGCAAGGATGAGCAGCGTGTGTGAATGAAACGGGCCCACCTGACACGTTACAGCATGAAAAGAGGGGGCCATTACTAAGCATTATAAAAACTCAGCATGCTGGGTTTAAAGATTAGAGAGGCATTAAGCAACATTATCATGAGAAAGTACGCCATTCTTATCAGCCGAAGCACAAACTGGGGCTGCATTGCAGTACAGCGGCTCACCTCTACTAATTAACATGAGATGCATTTGCTCTTCGGTTAGAAACAAACAACAGTGATTGGTACAGTGTAAAAATGTGAGTATGACGAGCAGAGAGTGAGAAGGAGGCAACTCATTGAGGAGAGAAGGGTCCACACGAATATTACATCACAGGATACTGTAAGAGTATTGTCCAGATAATATACTGTGTCCAGTGAGGAATGAGATGGCGATAAGATAGGGTGAGACGTTGTGTCAGCAGACAGCAGCTGCACTTGACACGCCAAAGGGATTCTCTCTCTCCCTCTCCCTCTCTCTCCCTCTCTCTCTCTGGTGTCTGACACTGCTGCTACTGGACATTTTGGATCGTGACCCAATAAAAGGTAATGTAATTAAATAATAATTGTATTATTTTGCATTATTTATGAAAATGTCCATTTCCGTGGCCTCAAATATAGCAGGTGTGCTGTCTGGCTGAAACATAAAAATAGTCCGCTAAGAGACGGACTGCAAAGATTTGTACTTAAATGCACTTGTTACTTAGCAGGAAGAGCGTGAGGTTTTTTTCAAAGCCAAAAATGGCCTATTCCTCACCACCATTGTTCCTACAGTACCAGCTCACTATCAAAGACGAGTGCTTGTTGAGATAGAAATACAATAACCAAAATGGTCCCAATACCGCTTTACTATAAAAGCCAGATTAAAAGTGACAATAACAACAAAAAATGTGTTAACTACATTTTTTATATCCGGCATTAGTGCCAGAAACAATTGTACTGCTTTTTAAATATGCACACTGAGAGGCTTTTTGTTTTGTTAGTTTGCGTGGAAGTTACTGACTAAACAGTGTTTATCTGTTAATTGTGTTTGTAGCAATACTGTTTTGTATTGTTTGGGAGTTTTCATAGACTAACATGAATCATCTTCGCTGAACAAATTATTAAGAGCTGGCACATATTAGTAGATTGAAGGCTAATTACAGGGGGCTCCAACAGAACAAAACCATCATACAGCAACCAAAAGGGGTCTCAGCTGCAAAAATACTCTGGTTTACTTTCATTTCTTTCAAGGCAGTTCTATCCCCTGACGATTCAAGCATGTCCTGTCTCACAATGTGTGTCCATCTTGAAGAGATAGAGTGGGGCCGATAAACTGCCTTTTAAAACATATCAGCCATAAAAAGATAATCACAAGTCTTATTAAGTAGTCCATTTATCATTTATGTTGCTTTTATCTGCTTCTTCTTCTTTTCTTTTGTCTGACTTCTTCACATCCTTTAGCTATAAATCTTCCTCCCACCTGTTATTTCTTCTTTCTTCCTCACCTTTCTTCACCTCCTCCCGTCCCTGTCCCTTCTCCACCTCCTCCTCCTCCTCCTTTTCTTCCTCCTCCTCCTCCTCCTACTCACTCCTCCTCCTCCTCTTCTTCTCATCAGGCTTCATCCTTCACTTCACTCTGGTCTCTCGCTCCTCATCTCCCTCCTACGATCTGAGCACTTTCACACGCCGCCATCTCATTGTGTGTATGTGTGTGTGTGTGTGTGTGTGTGTGTGTGTGTGTGTGTGTGTGTGTGTGTGTGTGTGTGTGTGTGTGTGTGTGTGTGTGTGCGTGTGTGTGTGAGTCACACAGATGCTGCATTGCAGCGCTCTCCTCTCAGGGCCGTCTCACTGCAGGAGCCAGAGAGCAGTAGAGGAGCTTAGGGATGCAAGACAGTTCATCTCAGTGTGTGTGTGTGAGTGTGTGTGTACATACTGTACACATACATAGATATGAGTGTGTGGCTTGCACATGTGTGAGTTTGTTGATGTGTGTCAACCTTCTGGGAAATGTGTTTATTTGCTTTTGAATTTGCTTTTTTTTAAACCACTCTCGTACAAGAGAGTGGAAGCAATCTTCTGATCCATCTCTCGACAAGAAAGCTAATTAAGAATTTTCCTTGAAATGTTTCATTCTATATTCAACATTTCTGTCATGGTCAAAAGCACATTTTAGCATTGAAGCTGGTTTTACTGGCGCAAGAGATACTGGAAATAAGTGAGCTAAAGTAGTTCAGGGTTGGGTAATTTTATCCACAACAGCTGGATAAAGTTCTTCCCTATACGGACCAAACAGATCCTTGTCATATTATAAGTCGTTGAAACATTATTTCTTTGTCAGTAGATCTTCACGGTAAAACATAAGCGATGGTATTACCTAATAGTGTCAGATTGATGTATAAAAATCCTCCTGTTAGCATCTTTACCTGCTTCCTCTACTAAAACCTAAGATGAATCCCACCTCATCAAAAAGAAGCCCTCATTAGAGCAGCTTTCAGTGGAGAGGTGTAGCAAAGGTCTACAGTGAATGCGGCTTCAAAGGCTTTTCATCGAAGAAATATGCTCACAGAAGGTTTTTTGGAATGTAAAAAGATGTTGAACAGCATTAAATAATGCCTCTTAGCAGCTTTAATCCAGGAATTACTACTGGAAGGGCCTTTAACAGTACAGATAAAAAAAAGGGGGATGGTGGATCACAGAAAGTCACCAGCTGCTCCCTGGACCAATATTAACCTCTTCCCATTGTTTTCATTAGAGTTGTGTGAATATAGAGTGCTATCCTTTAGTACAGGGGTATTCAACTAATGTTTAAGGTTCAGTTTGAGAAAATGTTCTAATGCAAAGTTTCGGTATGTCACAATAATGTCTAACTTGTGCTATGATTTAGTCTCATGTGTATTGAAGTAGCCAGCAGTTCTTGAAGCCAACAACTGACTGTCAAATAAAGAAAAAAATAAATAACATCTCAAGAATATTTATTATCAGTTTTCAAATTTAACTGGATGAATTATAAATACTCGAATAAAAAATGAATATTCTTCTCTCATTTCAATTACAATAGGGGCTGAATTTAAAAATTGCAAACTGCGGCAAAGACGATGGCGCATGTCTTGTTGTGGCTGTTAGGTGGACGTAAAGTTTAAAATGTCATTAAACATTGTATCAGACTCTTTCGAGAACAGACAGTCAGCGGGACTTTCTGACCAGTATATATGCCTCGTAACGTAACGGGAGCTCAACCTCAGGAGCGTTATCGTGACAACTAGCATGAGTACCAGTCTCCTCAGTCGTCTGGCTTTCTTACAAACAAATGTGCCATTTCAGTCTATTCAGTCTCTTTGTAACCGGATACGTAATGATTTTGCAAAGTGCAAAGAAAAAAGTAGGAAGGATGACCAGCAACTGACCTGCACGCATAAACGCATACACAGATGATGGGAGGCACACATAAAAACACTCTCATCCACCATCCATCAGCAAGTTCACTACCTGGAACTCTTTGTACAAGTGCAGAAAACAAAGAGAAGCCATGAAAGCGTGACTGCCTTTCAGCAGGCCTTGGTGCTGATCATCTCACTAAAGCAGCTCTTCTCTTCCCACTCAGTGCCCACTTCCCACTCACAGCTCCTAGCAGCCTGCACTCGCATGTACATCCACCCACACAGCCATTTCATCTGCGGAGGTAACAGGCATTCTTTCTGTCTCTTTCTTTCTCTTGTTGCATTGGTTCTTTTCTCTCTCCCTGACAGGTATTCACTACATCTCAAATGTTTAGGATAGATGAATGTCAACAGTCTCACAATAATGCTGTATGAGGTTTCGGGGTGGGGGGAGCTTCATTCATTCATGCATGGTGCACGTACATAATTTAATTTGTTTGCTTAGATGATAGATGTATATTGTATCATCAATTTGTTAGAATTGTCATATTGGAAAGCTGTGATTGTAATGCTGCTGTTGTAAAGGAGCCTGGGTAGAACTTAATCCACGTCCTTCCTGGGATGTTTAGGCTGCACTATTGGATTGGGAGTGATTTTTAACATATTGGATTTACATGGTCATACATGCCCTAGCGGGAGAGAGAGAGAGAGAGAGAGAGAGAGAGAGAGAGAGAGAGAGAGAGAGAGAGAGAGAGAGAGAGAGAGAGAGAGAGAGAGAGAAAGAAAAAAAGAAAAAAGAAAGAAAGAAAGAAAAAAGAGAGAGAGAGAGAACTAAGTTTGTTAAAAGTAGTGTTTTTTTTTGAGGAAAGATGCATTTCATAACAGCTTGTGTTGTTACTTTCAATGGATCATTTGAAATTAATGATATGAGAAGCAACATTTGATCAGTGATGTTTGGTAACACACATGGTGTTACCGGGCACGCTTGGTTACCTGGTGAGGTGGTCTGGGACTGGATGATGAGTCAAGCTGGATGCAAAAATCTGTCCTCTCTCCGGATCTCACGGGTTTGATGTCAAGATAGTCAGAGGAGTGCTGGAATCCAAGAGGGACGGCCTCCGAGTCACACCTGTGAATGCAAGAAGCAGATCAGATTATAATTTATTCATGAACCTGTATTTTCACACATCTATGTTAGACTAAACATTTTCACATTCTTTATTCCTCATTCAGATAAAAATGCAGCCAATTACACAAAAAAGAAGAATACGTTGATTATGTTCAGAGACTTTCTGTGAGCCAGAGCACACAGAAGAGGCAGAGAAAGTACAATTCAACAGCACCACAAAGTACAGCCTCCAGAATGACCTTTACGAGAACTAAACACCTCATCTTTCTAAAATAATAGAAACTATGACCTTCATGAAGGTAGGATTTAGTGGAGGACTGTTTTATTGTTTTCAGGTGGGTGTACCTAACAAACTGAACACTGAGCATGACCGAGATACTAACCAATCATCTCTTGTCGAGCTAATTTGCATATAAACTCTGTCAGTTTGACTCAGATGTTTGTTGCTTGTGTACTGAGCCCAGATGGAGGCTTTTTTTTAAATTTTCTACCTACACTATATTCTCTCTACTTAGATACACAGTGCAGCTCATTATGTTTCTAACCACGTATCACTCGTCATATATTTTAAGTCACATGATCCATCATTTATTATTTTAAATAAAAAAACATTTAAATGTTTGACAGGAGTATTTTACTGAGCTCATATGAGGGTTTTTATCAGGAGCACCTGCAGGCCCAAAACGAAGGAATACCTGGAGGCTGAGAACAAAGCTACACAGCATTCAAAAGCAGCACTGATGGCTGCAAGTCGACCAGAATATTAGAATTTAAGTGTAAATGGTTTAAGTGCATAAGAGATTAACATGTCGCTTGCTTGCCAATATGTAAAATAATAGGACGACACTTATCAAGCGAGTGCTTTTAAGCAGATTAGTTTTGGGCATCTTAACCTTTCAATTTGTGTATAGAATTGGTATCGAAACTCTCAGACGGACGATCATCGACTTCTTTTAAGCTCTACATTGCCTGAAGGTGCCATCTCATTTTCCAACAGCAATTTTTAAAATACCAAGAATATGTTGATGTTGGATTTGAGTAATTGTTTTTAGCCTCTGTGTGTGTGTGTGTGTGTGTGTGTATATATATATATATAAACTATATACACACTCAGACAAATATTGTCATTACTGCTGTATCTTGACCAAAGCAATCAGCTAATGTATGGCCCTGTATTTCAGACAGTCACTGAGCCTATATCGTAATGGCAGAGAGACAACTTGTCTAAAAGAAACGGAACATTAATCAATGTTTTGTTTAATCAATGGTGACAAACAGTCCATTTATCAAAGCTTCAAATTAAAAAAATCTCATGAATCTCATGAATCATTCTCCTTCCCAGACATTTCAAACATCTGTATTAACTCTAATTTCTACTTTCTATAAACAATGACAGAACAGTGTCCGTCCACCGTGCGGCCAGCACCTCAGCGATGACGTTATACCAAACATACAATTCATTTTCATTATTAGAGAGTTTACGTGTTGCTGAGGGTTGACACTTTTCCAGGATCGAAGCTGAGGGAGTCAGCAGTACCACTATCCTTTTCTTAACAATATAATAAAGAGTGGCTTGTATTATATCTCAGCGAATGAAAGGGGAAGTGTGAGTTCTGGGGCAGAGAAGTAATATAAAGTTGCTTGCACATAATGGTTGATAAAATACTTGATTAAAAAATGCAGCAGTGGCCTGAATTTTTCTTTCTTTCATGTATTCCATCTCATTCCAGCAGCAGATTTCTAACTACAGCATGTGTAGTATAAAATACACTGCAAATCACTCATTTTATCAAGTGTTGGATGTCAGGTGTTCAGAATATTGTTATTCTGTGAAATTTGTACATGTTCTTCTTAAAATGGTTATGCACGGTGCTCAAACAGGACCATGTTTGCACATGGCCTTTACCCGTATCTCAGCCTGTCATTTAGTTCTAATGTTCTAAAAAACAAAGGGGTTGAATGTAAAAGAAAATATTACTTTGAAGGCAGCAAAAGACACTCAGTCGTTTTGTCTTAATTACATTTTTGACTAATGCTAAAAAATCCACGATACTAGCAATGTAACAAATCTGGCAGTAAGAAAATAAACTTTTCTCGTGTATCAAGAACTATCGTAACTCATGCTGGCGTCGTACTTTACAGAGAAAAGAGTGAGCAGAGTGACTGTATTAAAATCCATGCCAGCCCGGAGCTGAGAGACCCAAAGCCTCCGAGCTTAGCAACTGACAATGTTTACAGAAGCAGAAGACACATTTGTGTTCTTTGTCTTGGTTCGACAACAGCTGAGGGTCACCAGTGACTCATACATCAGACAGGGACCTTGGACCGGCCTGCGTGTTCTCTGTAAATGTGCAGTTTGGTTCCCACACAGCCCTTTACACCAGGAGACAACACACCTTGCACAGAAGGCCGTTATTTTGATACGTTATGGGGCTCTATCGTGCGTTCACCCCTCTTTGTCTTCTTAAATCAAATCCCTTTGAGATCTTTTTTGGGAAAGAAACATTGTCTGATGGAAAACATAATTGCTAGTGTACCACCAACATAAGTGGCATGAAAAGTGATAAAAATGTGTCAACATTGCAGAATAGTCTGCCTAAAGCGTCTGTGTTGAAGCTCCCTGTGAGATGGACCACACCGCCCTACATGATCAACCCATGTAACTTCAATTATGTATGGTCAGGAGCTTCCAATAAAAATGCAAATGAAGTGCCTTGACGGGAAATGGCTGATAATTAATAGAAGGAGTAAAAAAAAAAGGGTTAGAAAAAGCTTTGGAGGGTAACTTTAGTTGATAAAAATTTGAACTACACAGCAGACTGGGCTCCTGAATACTTTCGTTTTTGTGAGGACAGTGACAATGTTGGAGCTTCTTGAAACATGTGTGGACTCCGTGCTGGAGCAGTGAGAGGTTGAACATGTCTGTGAAAGCATCCGCTAGTTGATCTCCACACTCGTTGAGACATTATCAGAGCACTGCTGGTTTTCATAATGTCTGCATCTTTCCCAGATGAAATGGAGAAAAAAATCCAACTCCCCGTCTGAGGAGGTACAAAAGGCCCAGGACCCCTGCCAACTTATAATACTCAGCGCAGATGTGTGTAGATCCTTCAAAAAGATGAATCCACTCGAGGCACCTGGACCTTATGGCTTCCCTGGCTCTCAATGTGTGTGCAGATCAACTGACAGATGTCTTCACAAAGATAAAATAACAGTTTCCCGAGTGAAAATAAATATTTGTCTTTCTAAGAATTGACAAATGTCTCCTTTACACTGAGCCATGTTCCCTAAGATAAATAATCCTTTTTACCACCAGCTGTGCTTCTTTCTAAGCATTTATATTTACTTAAAATAAATAACATGAATGCATATCAATAGCTAAGGTTTCACAAAATCCCTATTAAGTACCCTGTACAACATCAGATTTCAAAATAAAGACATCTCCGTAACTGTCCGTAACTGAGATTTATTTTTTTAACTTTGTCTCACGTTTTCGGGTTCAATCATCTACCTGTTTGTTAGGATCTAGGAACCACGTCAGACGGCACATAGGGAAGGTCCTGAAGAGAACGCATCCGGCCATGCTTATGGGGAATGTAGTTTTCTCATAAAACTTCTAACTTTTCCATTTCTAAACCGATTTACACTGGGTTTTTTTCCCCTGAAAAACCTTCAAATCACCCCAACACTTTGTTTTTATTGCAGGTACAGGTTATTTAGGCCCTGTTCTTTCCAAGAAGGGGATTATTAGTATGCAGGACCTTGGTAAGGGTCTAAAGCACGCATTTTCGGCCAAACTTGCTTAGACTTGCTGGATATTCATATTTATGATGTTATGATGATATAAAAATAAAAATATATACATAAAAAAAAAAATCTGAAAAAATGGTATAAAAAGTACTAATTAATTTGAGGTTTATACGACTACTTGAACTAGTTGAACACGGTGAACTTTGAGAAGCTGCTCCCTGTGTAGGAGGCATGGGGCGCATGTGACAGGTGGAGATGAAAAATGGAGAGTGAGTTATTTCTCTCTTCCACCAGAGGATTAACTAAATCATTGTCCTTCTCCAGAGCAACAGGACAGAAATATCTTCACTAAATGCTTCAAACATCTTAACTGATGACTGGCTGACGGTCAGTGCAGTGGAAAGACTGGTCGTGGGGGATCATGCTACCACTATGCTCCTCAAGTACCAGCAAGGACCTCTTGGACAGCAAGAGGCTGCATCAACTCTGCTGTGAGTGGGAAGACTATAATTTACTCATCACCGGTGTTGATGTTTTTTGGAATTAGTTGGGAAACAGTTTTTCGATAAAACCACTTAATCCATGTTTTCTATTGATTTGACTAATTACTTGACACACAGACACCACGCGCACACACACATGCACGCACACACGCGTGCACGCACACGCATACACACAGTGAAGAGACAAGAAAGAAAGTGAATGAAGAAACATGGACACATCTTTCCAAGCTCTGCTCTCCTTCCCCAGTGTGAAGGTCCTTTATGCTCATTTCTTATTCAGCCCTGTGCCTCTCACACACATACACTGATCACACAAACACCCACACTGATTAAACACACACACACACACACACACACACACACACACACACACGCAATGAAAGTGCTTTGTTCTGTCTCCTGGGACTGCACATCCAGCAGCCACCTGCCAGCCCATATTTAATACAGTCTGCAGGGGGTGATGTGTGTGTGTGTGTGTGTGTGTGTGTGTGTGTGTGTGTGTGTGTGTGTGTGTGTGTGTGTGTGTGTGTGTGTGTGTGTGTGTGTGCGTGCGTGTGTTTTTCAGGTGACCAAGCTCTTGGAAAAGGAAAGGCGCTTCTGTCTAAGAAATGTAACTGGACCAATGGGAGGAATTTAAATATATGCGGCGAGGCCTTTCAACAAAAAAATAGTTTTGAGCTTGGGTTATTCAGTAAAGGAACCAAATGGGTTATTAATCATATGGTTATGTAAAGCTTTACAAAATAATAAGTGTGTGCCCTACAAGGCTCTGACCTCTGCCTGTATATGATGCTGCATCTGTTTCAGCAAGTTTCCTAAAAACAGCATATGTTGTTGCATTTGGCCTGGACCAACAACATATTTTGTTGGTTGATTTGGAGATGTACTATTGATCCAACTTCCCCTGTGATGTGTAGGTATAAATGAGATGAAAAAAATGCAGAAAGAAAGCTTGAAAAAATAATCTTGAGTGAGGAAATGAGATTTCCCAACAAGTAACTACAGCGTGTGTGGGACTTCAATTCAATAGACAATAATCCACCTATGTAATCTAAACTATTCCTTACCACTACCATGTGGCAGCCTGCAAAGAAGAAATGTAAATGATACCTAAAATGAAAAATCTGTGCTATTCAATAGAAATGATCCCAGAGTTTAAGCTGGGCAAAGTGATTATTCTTCTCCATACGACTCTCATTTATCAGCCCTCCCTCCTCATTAACCTGCTCTGCCTCAGAGTTAGTGGGTGCTGTGATCTACTTGAAATCTTGAAATTTATGAACGTGTGTATACCTGTGTCTGTGTGTGTGTGTGTGTGTGTGTGTGTGTGTGTGTGTGTGTGTGTGTGTGTGTGTGTGTGTGTGTGTGTGTGTGTGTGTGTGTGTGTGTGTGTGTGTGTGTGAATGCATGTATGTAACTTTAAGCCTCAATCATCAAAGAGAGAAGACGCATCCAAAACATCCCTATTCACATGCATTTTCCCAACAATACACACTAAACCCTGTCTTTAGTAAGTGTAAGCTTTATATGCAAGATGCTATTAGCATCAGATGGAGAGAAGAGATCCTCTTATTAGCGTTGAGTACTTTGGGTTTGAGAATCACAATTTCAAAACCATTTGCCACCTCATTCACACCATTTGGCCTTCTTGAGAATACTGTCCTCCGTTAAAGCTTATGATGGCTGAAATACTGTCATTACTTAAATGGATAAAAGAACTATCCAAATTAAGCAGAGTGCATTGTAACTACTATCAGAGTGAGCTGCTGTGTCTCTTTATTCCCCTCAGGCTTAGTACAGTACTTTTCAACTTAAGTTGATTCAGTCCAACAATGAGACATAACTGTCTGCAATTCAAAGTAAATGATTAAATCCATACATTTTCTCATTGTAACGTGAGCTATTGATGATGACCCAGTATGAAAGAAGCATGACGGGAGAATGGAGAAGGAAGTAGAGGTGAGAAAAGTTCTCAAATGTGTCCCCCTCTTTAAGTTCCAGTCACTACTTCTAGTCAGTGAAGTATGTATGTAAAGACGAGTTATGAGAGAGTTTCACCGTATCCCAATCAATCCAAGAACAAGATTTCCACCGGCCTATTTTTGTCACTATTCAGGCCAGCGTGTTCCCTCTGCTTTCCCGCTTTATGCTTTGATAAGTATCTCCTGGCTGCAGCTTCATATTTAATAAACAGACAGTGATAATATCAGTGATTTCATCTAACTCTCAGGGAGCAAGTACATTAGGATAACAATAAAGCAATGTATCCTTATTAAGCATTAATAAATTATAATGGAATTCAAGACACTAAAGTGTTTTCATCTGATAAAACATGTTTCTAATTCTACTTTGGGCAGCGTTTATCACAGCTGTCGACTGATGGGATCGAGCGATTTCTAATGTTGCACATTCTGACTTAAAGTAAACTAAATGTTACTGAGATGTTGGATGGCTCAGATACAAACAGATCTGATACGTAACTAGTGACAGATTTCAACTCCTGGCAATCTTTATGGCGACAGAGTAATACAATCTCAAGAATTCAACCAAAATTATAAACCACTTCCTTCATGCAAACAGTATTTCACTCAGCTTTTGAGGACATACAGGAGGATAGACGAGTGTGCATAAGTATGCACTTTGTTCTTAAAGAACAAGACCAGTTTATAGACGGGATCCAGCTCAAGTCTATGGGAAGATGAGCTCTTGTGTTCTCAAACTGTTTGCGAAAGAATAAAAAAACGCTTTTCTGTGGCTTTCAGGTATAAACATGTTGCGTTCATTACTATTTAGAGTACGGTCATACCTTAAATGCACTTGATTGAGAAAAAAAATAGAAAATATTCATTAAATACCACATACAACTCACCTTTATGTGAGTGTATATCCCATAGTATATATGTATGAATATGTATGAGTGCCTCAACAACAAAGAGAGCAAAGGACACTGAAAGCAGTTGGGTAGCAAGACAAAGAGATGAAAAGAGATGCAGAGGAGAGGTGGTCAAGAAGAGAGTGAAGGAAAGAAAATGAAAGTCTAGTCTGGGGGGGAGGGAAGGGGTCTGGGCCATTACATCACTGCTGCAGTGGCTTACAACATGAACATTTCTCTCTCTCTCTCTCTCTCTCTCTCTCTCTCTCTCTCTCTCTCTCTCTCTCTCTCTCTCTCTCTCTCTCTCTCTCTCTCTCTCTCTCTCTCTCTCTCTCTCTCTCTCTCTCTCTCTCTCTCTCTCTCTCTCTCTCTCTCTCTATATATATATAATCTACTGCTATTGAACAACATATGGTTATGACGGTCTCACTTTCCTTTGCTTCATCATTGTGACTATTAATCAAAAATACTATTAAATCTAACAAACCGCAGCGTGAAACCTAAATAGGATATCATACACAAAAAAGAAAATATTATTCTGAAAATTATATTAAACAAAATGTAAAGTCACTAAATAGAAGAAGAAATAAGTGAACGAGAGCGCATGATAACGTTGATAGCATGTCTCATACCTGCACTGCTTACATGTTCTATGTGGTCCTGTTGGATTATACATAGCATAGACCCTGATATTTTTTTTTAAAACAACTTTCACATTTAGGCTGTTATTTTGTATGCACGCAGAAATAGCTGGGAAAAGTCTTTGTAGATGTTTGAAGATTAATGTCCAGGGAAATATAATCCATTCGAGGCTGATGTTTTACAGTGAATAGTGATGTTTGTGTGTGTAGAAGGTACTTGATATTCAAAAGTACATGTAAAATGAATGTGAAAAATGATACAGTATACCCACTTTATTTACTCCTGTTATTTGGAATGGGTCTAATAGCTGGTAGGAACTGGACAAATGGCTAAGATGTCAAGAAGGCCAACTGACCCAGATCCTGGTTCAGCCACCAGTGTGATAAAGGGATGAGGAGAGCAGAAAAGACAGGCTAAACACTCAGGAGAAGGTCAAACAGACCTGCTGGGAAATGCCAGAAGCAGTTTCCCTCACAAAGACAGCAGGGGACGTACATGTTGTTACCTCGGACACTTTCATTCTGTTTGAATGTGCACGTTGCTGTTAAAAACATCAGCGCCCTGGCTGGCCATACTGAAGGAGCTCATATGAATCAATATTGTACTGATGACCTACTTTCGGTCAAAACAGGACCCTTTGTTGTTTTTAAATGCATGACTGAGATGCAGGGATCTGACTTTTTCAGCCCTGATATACTAAATTGTTATTTATTATTAGAATTATATCAGGAACAAATTGGTCAAAATGTACTGAGGAATTAAAATCCCAGTACATAATGTAAAAAGTTTGATTCACTATCGGCCTAATACCCATACATTCCCTACTTCGAACACCACCAGAATAGTGAGAAATATGAATGTAAAGTATTTACACAACACTCTCACAAACACATCACCTTCATATTCTATTTTTCAAAATCGCTGCAGCCAAATGCTTGTAAAATCTAGGCGCTCTAAACAGGATACCAGTAATTTAAATGTCAGGACACGCAGCACCAGAGCACTTGAGCACTTTCGTGTCCCAATATTTTATGATAGAGCAGTAATGTAATGAGTTCTTGTTGAGGTTCACTATATTGATCATTACGAACTGAATGACCCTCAGTCTTACATAACCCTCTGAGGTTGATGGTGGCACCGGCTATTTATTAGTAATTGCTAAGACGGTCAAGATTTATAAAATGAGTGTTTAAATATTAATATAAGAAAAGATTGCTTAACAGAAATGTAAATTAACATTTTAAAAAACATAACAACCAAGCAGCAATAAGGCCTGATATTGTAAAACAGTATTTGTTTCAACATACAGTACAAGTGCTAATTAAATCAAGTGTGAATGCTTCAGCAAACACCAGCATACCCGCGTACATATACATCGCAGGCCAGCTCCTGAGACTAATGTGATTTGGCTTGCTACCTTCCACGGACATACCTTTGCAGTTGTCTCTCCAATAGTTCATGCTGGTCACAGAGAGCGACCACGTGGGTCAGGAAAACAAAACAATGGTCTGCGTGCTGGAGTTGTAGTTGGATCTGAATTATCTGTTGTCACTTTCACATGAGGGGATGAGGATTAATCTAATAAATATTATGCTTCATTACATTTTCGACCAAAAAAGATTACCTGCATATTTTCGGACATGAAAGCATGCGATCTCGATGTAGCGTCCAGTGAGTTCATCTAATTCAAATGACGCATGTTTGATGTTGAGGTGCTCTGTATGGACTTCATGGAAAAGCAGTGAAATTTCAGGTACAAATTACATCCATCGGGAAAGGGCGGGTGTGTATCATTTCGGTGGATCTATTAGCAGAAATGGATAATATTTATAACTGTATTTCATTTGTGTATAACCACTTTGTGTTCGCTTTGAAGAAGCCTTTCATACCTACACAGGGGGCGAGTTACCTTCACGTGTCGCACAGCCATGTTTCTACAGTAGCCCTGAACAGTCGAACCAAACACAAGCTCCAGAGAGGGCCTTTCGTATTCAATGTGACCTGAAGGCCACCGTAGTCCTCCGATACGCTTGTGAAGCTGCGGTTACGTGTGCTGCAAAACCGTAACAGCACCAGCCGCCATCTGCCCGCCGGCGCTCCTAAATAGCCGAACAGCGTTACCACAATTCTGCACTTGGCGGCTCACAGTACAGCAGTCTTGAAATTGGAGGAGTGAGTGGAGGTGTTTTCAATGTTGTTGCAATCTGCAAACACATTGCAAGATGCCATTACATCCTACATGCTGTTCATTTAAGATTATGGCAGCCTTACGTAGCTGAGGTGATGTTTGTAAACTAAACATTGTTCACCTTATTCACCAGCCTGATTGTGCTGCTTTCACTAAAGGGATCAAAGGGCAAAACCAATCTGAGATCGGTGCGATCGTCTTTGTCTGGATGGGGTGCTGGACTATTTGTACTTCACACTATGTATTTGACACTTCCAATTGGCAGAGAGGTGATTAGACTCGACACCAGGAATCCATTCGGACAAACAGAATGAATCTACAGTCTCATTTAGTGGGGGTATTGTGGCTTTCCACTCTTTACCTCAACCATGTGATTGGGAATCTACCCAATGACTGTCTGGGAGTGTCTAGACATGTCTATACACACACACACACACACACGCACACACACAAATACACGTACACGCACAAATACACAAACCACTAATAAAGCCTGTTGTTTTCATGAAACAAAAATGACTGAACCCATGTGAGATAGAAATGCATATGCTTAGGGTCTTGGATGATTAATAAAAACATACAAAAACATAAAGCTAATGCCGTTACACACACATTCTTCAGCATGACAGGGCGAGAGATAGACTGCAAACGCATATGGCACAAAAGAGAGATGCATCTGTTAGAGCTGTCCTACACGAAAATTACTATTGTGTCTATATGAGAGTGGCACAGTGACGCAGCATCTTTGCAGCAGCACCCAAAGGCATATGCAGGATAGAGAGAGAGAGGGAGAGGTAGAGAGAGGGAAGGAGACAGAGGGTGAAATGACAAAACAAAGAGAGAGAGGGAGGAGATATTGAGAGACTCACCTGGCTAGATGGGATGCTGTCCGCCGCTCAGAAGAAAGGCTAACATCCGAGACCTGAAAGGGTGAGAGAGGATACGGGGTAAGAACAGTAGTGAGGAGGATGGAGAGAGAGAGAGAGAGAGAGAGAGAGAGAGAGAGAGAGAGAGAGAGAGAGAGAGAGAGAGAGAGAGAGAGAGAGAGAGAGCGAGAGAGAGAGAGAAAGAGAGAGATTAGATTTGGCTGCCAGGAAAGTGGCAGGTGGCACCTTGGTTAACACACACACAAACACACACACACACACACACACACACACACACACAGTCAGTATATCTTAGAGACAGATGGTTAAGGATGGGGAAAAGGCGGAGGTAGTAGTAAGAAGCCGCTGAAGTGGGAGAGTATGACTGAGAGTGGTTTCCAATCAGAGGATCTAAAGGAAGACCTGTGCTATCACCCAGCTGGGAATAGCAGAGTACACTGGAGGGACAGAGGAGGAGATAAAGTGACGGCAAGAAAGGGAGAGCTTATCAATACGTGTGTGTGTGTGTGTGTCTGTGTGCGTGCGTATGTGCGTGCGTGGGCTTGTTGAAGCCACATGCGGCATCCACAAAAGACGCACCATGAAGCTCCATTTAACAGATACACACGAGCAGACACACACCAGTTGGCGTTAGTCTAACAGCCACAGTCTGAACATACTGATAGATGGAGACTCTGTGGGCATCTCAGCAAGGAGGGGCGGGGGGGGGAGGGCAATGAGTTCCTGTCAACGTGAATGGCACTGGACTAATAGACTGCATTAATCATCCATGTCAAAACACTGAGCAGCAGACATTTCCAATACTCAGTCCTGTCATATGATCAATTTGGACAACGATGTGATTTTCTATCCTGAGGGTTTGGGTAAGATAGTCGCACTTCAGGGAAAGCTGAGACATGGAGTCCCTCTATAACAGGGGTGTCAAACTCATTTTTACCCCAGGCCACATCAGCATCATGGTCTCCTTCAAAGGGCCGGTTCTAACTGTAACACTGTATAAATGTAACTACTACCAAACATATTGTTAAATAACTGTCTTTGTATTTGATTATTGCTTATTCAAGTTTACAAACATTGTACATGCATTTGTATCAATATACAAATAGATGGAAGCAAATGTCTCCGTTACTATGACATAAATCCATATAATTTAGGGTTAAGAAACCGACATTACTCTATGAAAGATCAAACTTAAAACAGAAGAAAATAACAAAGAGAATGTTCAAGCGCACCTTATTATATTCATTCTGTCGAAAGCTTTTTTGTCACAGTTGAGAAAGACATAACTCTGGTCCGAGAAATAATTGTGAGTTAATAAGAACATATGTGGTCTGGGGCAGTGGTTCGCAACTGCTTAAGCTAATAATTAAATAAATAAATAAGTCGGGAATGAAGCGAACTATCACAAATGGTCGCAAGTAAAGAGTGTTGTGAAAGCAGTTTTGAGGAGTGTGAGTACGGCGCTCTGCAAAGACCTGTGACTCACTGAAAACGGGTCTGACACCAGTGTACTACGAGGTGCCGGTGCCACGTAATGACTGGCAACTTGCAGCATCTAAGGTGGGAACCGCGACGTGGTGCCAGTGGTGGTGCCGCGACGTGTCGCGACTTGGTACGAGTGGTGCCAGATGTGGTGCCAGTGGAACCCGGACATGCCGTGATGGCGCAAGGCATCTGAGGGGGTAACGGGACATACCGCGACGTACAACCGGACATACCTTGATGAGGTGCCTGTGCCTCGAATGGCGCTTGCTCCTACTGGCTTTTTGTGTCATCTATTTTGAAATGTATGAATAAATAAAGTCATTATTATTATCATCATTTCCACCATCCACGATCAATTAAGAATACTACTTCACCATTAGCACTTTTGACCGTGTCGAGGAAAACAACGCAGCTTTGTATGTGTGTTTATATTACCATTACCACATTCAAGTCGCGACCCAGATGACCATCTCTGGGGTCGGGAGAAAGTGTGCTCAACCCACGGCCAACTCGCTACGACCAACCCTCTCCCCTTAAAGCAAGCACGTGTCGCCAAATTCAACGTGTGTCTTTGCAGGAGACCAGACAGAAAGATGTAGCATGTGTCCAGCTCTCAGGAATCTGACTATGAGTAAAGTTGTACACAATTTAGGATCAACATTTTTTTTTCAACAAAGTTTAAATCAACATCAAGCCAAAGCCCTGTGAGCCGCCAACAATCTATGACAAAGGAAATCAGGAGTTGTCTTGGAGAGTAAAATCAGGTGAGTAACTAACTGCCAAATGTTTGATAAAATGATCTTCTACCTGGCACAGGTTTATTCATTGAAGGGACACACATGGAATTAAACTCGGATGTGATGCGATTAGATTTAAGCGGAAAAAAAGAAAGAAAGACAGACGTATGAAAACTTAATCCAGTTAATGTTTGCGTGTGCAAAATCCTTGAAATGAGATTCAGAAATCAAACAATCCTCTATTGTTAGAGGACATTAACACCCAGAGGAACAATACGTGGATTTGCTACCATGGGCAATTAGCAGCCCATGGTAGCCGTCTTTAAATGGCAAAATAATGCATTGTTTTTCTTATGTTGACGAACGACGTCGGAAAAAGTCCAACATTCACTTTGCTTGCGGGAAAACCAAAAGTGACTTCTTCTTCTTAAATTTCCGTTAAATATTGGTATTGTGACTGAAACTCATAAAGAAATCATTTTAACACTGGTATCAAATCTACATACACAAAACAATAAAGTCAAAATAAAAATAGGATCCGCAGCTCCATGTATGTGCTCGAGAAGCTAGGTGTGTTCTCTGCCTCATGTGCAGGGAGAAATGTCTCACTACGACAGCGGCGATTGGCACTAAAGAGGACTAGTTTATTCATTTTTTTATGCTAGACTTTAACCCCCTTTTCCTCAATCGTCCTAGGTTTCCACAAAGAGCAGTTCCGTCCCTGCCTGTGTTGTGGTGAAACAGAAACAGACTGCCCTCTTAGAAAAGCAGTGAAAGCTCCTTATGCCAAAAGGATATGCACCCCAGGAGGCAGCGGGACAAAGAAAGCAGACGAGTAATTGGGGTGGGGAACAGTTCCAGGAGACAAAGAGAAGCGCCGTATCATGCAAAACAAAGATATGAACATACGACAGGCAAGTTATTTGCATGTTGGCAGATATTTATGCACTTTCTAAATATCACAATATTAGATGGTGTGTTAATCAGTGTGTAGTTGTTAATTAGCATGTAATAGCTTGTTAAATACTTCCATATCTGTAACAGTCAAAGATATATTCTGTTTGAATTATTGTGGCACTAATTACTAATATAGACAGTTATGTCATATATGTCACTGTACATGGGTTCAACAGAGTTTTGTAGTTAACGTGTTGCTTGATGATAATTCATGGTTTGGGACAATTATTCTGACCCAGATATGGAGATCGAAAGATTAAATATAGACAAAGAAAACTGTAACCGTCATGAGTTTGCCATGTGAGATTCTCACTCCTCTATGACTCCAATTAAAGAGGGACTGCTGCAGAGGAAAGTTTTAGAGGCGCTATTGTTGCTAAGAAGGTACGAGGAAGTGTTGTAATGCCGAACAAGTAAGAAACAGGTTAAATGATCTGATCAGAAAGGTGCAAACTACGAGTTTGTAGCTTCTTATTATTTTTGGCAGCGCAACTACAATTTTAAATATTATTTCAGTACAATATGCACAATAATGAGCCGGTATTTGTTTGAGACAGAATACAATCCTTTATTCATCTTGACTGAAGCCACAACTCTGAGATCCAAAAACAATAGTTATTCTTGTTTGTTAAGAATTATATACATCATTACGTGAAAAGGGATGCAGTCAAAGAGCCGTCATCAATTAAATCCAGCTTAATGAATATAAAATAAAGACAACTGTTCTAAAGAACCGTTGTGTTTTCAATACAAAGTAAACACTGTATGACTCATGTGATCGCAGCAAATACTGCATCCACAATGCAGGCTGCATGAATGTGTGTGTTCTAGAGGGAAACAACGTCCTACTGAATCACTGGGGCTCTTTCAGACAACTGGTTCCACAGCAGACGACCAAAATAACCCCTAATTTCCATTCGTAAATGGAAACAGAAAAAATAAATCAACTGGGGGATTAAAAAGGAGAGAAAGAGAGTGAAACTCTGAACACAACCTTTTTCACTCCAAATTATGGAAGGGGATTTCCTCTTCCTTTTCAATGCATTTAATTGCTTTTCAGTTTCAAAAAAGGCCTTACACACACACATTAAAGAATAAATGACCTTGCTTGAATTAGCTTTTTCTCTCTCTCCCTCCACTATTTGTCTCTGTCTCTCCTATTATCTCGCCCTCATTTCGGCCCTTCCTCTCTCTGTCTCAGCAGCATTTCTCAACAGCCTATGTGAAAGAGAAGCCACCACGTGGACCGTCACATAAAATGCTCGTCCCGACAGCGTCAGACGTTGTGCGGCTTCAGATGGCGGCGCTCGTTACAACAGAGCGTGCGTTTTCACAGCTTCTTTATGAGTTTGCGTGGGCCGCAATATAAACAGCACCACTCAATTACACAATCAGCAAGCCAATGAACATTCCCTAGTCTGTGATTTCGCACAAACACACCAGTGCTCACATACCTATATATATATATATATATATATATATATATATATATATATATATATATATATATATATATATATATATATATATATATATATATATATATATATATATGTCCAAGCACACACACATTCACAAACGCTCACTGGCGGACACATATGGAGAGCTTATGTTGGGCTCGCTCGCTGTTGTTCGAGTGTAGGTGGCTGCAGCTTTGACTGCCACAGTACATTCTGTGAAGCTTCACATCGGTGTTTGTTTTAAAGAGCAGCAATGTTCATGACTGGACAGATTATGTTCAATGATAACCATCTTGCTGTGCACAACAATCCCCATGTCTACATCTGTGCAATTCAACAGATGTACTGTGTGTGTAATATTGCTGTCTGAAAAGGACATTTTTGGCCCTATCATGCAGCAGTAGATGCCCGCACTGATTTGGTCTGCAAATGCAGTGACAACACGGCCTGCTATGACAGATTCATTTAATGCAAAAAGCCAACCATCTAACTATTGAGCAATGAGAAACGAGATGAGTTCAGGTGCTCGGGTGGGGCCCGGCAAAACAAACTTGAGTTGAGGATTGCAGCATTCTAACATGCCTTCAACTAGTTTGTTCACGTGTGTTATTACTAGATGATAACAAACATCCAACGTGAGACACACAAGAAGGAAAGGCAGAGTGAGGCGTGCATTAGGACCATGTAAAACACAAATGCGTCCTCAACACATGTCCTATGTGACCATGGCCTTAATATCAATTCTGTCCTCTGTCTGGCCTACATATATTACAGTAAAGATAATGTTCGCACTCAAGCACTATCAAGACTGTGCTGACACATTTATGCGTCCTCCAATATTGCGTTTAATGTATCCTACGTTACATACCACATGGGACTCTACGGCAGTGCGTGTTTGTTACGATCACAGAGACACACTATCAGGGGAGCAGTGAAACAGTGAGTCACGGCCAGCAACACAACCACTGTTGAATCAACAACTGCAGACAGGAAGCCCTGATCAAGTGTCCGGAGTCAAGTGTTTCAACAACATCTCAAGGTTCATATCGGTGCGACGACACAAATTTACTGAGCTCAACATTTTGTTATTCATGTTATTTTAAAATCCTATAACTGTGGCAATGTAGTCATTTTAACAAGTTGTATTGTATTAATGTACAACATTTTATTACTATTAACTCACTAGGAGTAACCAGAAAAGTTGTTGAATAAGCAAAACACAATGTACCTGCATGGGGTGTCAAAAAGCAGGCGGGACAGGAAATAGGTTGGTTTGTAAGAATAATCGGCTCAAAGCTGGAAACTGCAGCATTCCACAAGATGTAACTTACACAACTTCTATTTCATTTATTTACTTATGTATTACTTTTACAAATTGGCTAAGCATTTTCAGCAAAAATGTGTCAGATTGTGTCACCGTTACACAACCTCCAAGCAATTCACAACTGATTGGAATGTCCTGTGTACCCCAACTTATTGGGGGTGGTACTGATCTTCATTCCTGCATTACAATTAGTCAGCTTGAACTCAGATTGTGTGAGGGAAGGATCAAAAGCGGAAGCATCTTTCCCCCCTACCTCATCGGCCATTTTCATGACAGACATTTTGTTATGCCACAGTATGAAAAGCACCGGTGTAATGAGTAAAATGAACGGTGGCTGCATTCCAGTTAGCTGCTGTGGTTTCAGGGTCCTGTTGTTGTGCATCACTGACACAGTTATGAGTTTCCACCTGCAGTCTATGTTGGCAATGGTTATTTGCCTAAACTATTGCTAATTGCACCACTTCAATGCTTCAGTGCTTCGTGCCATTTGAGATGAAAAGAACAATACGTCCAGTTATGTTGGCCAATGACTCCAAAATTCATAAACTGTATAAACCGTCTCCGTCTGTGACGTTGAAATGAAAATAAAACACAATGTCTATTGTATTCTCAGCTCGACTGGGCTTCACTGTGTGTCTGTGTGTCTTCGTGAGCATGTGTGTGCATTCAATCAGTGTGTGTGAGGTACTGGTTGGCTCGGGGGAGGTGGGGGAGTGGGGAGGGTTGCTGTGGGTGGTGATGAGCAGCCGCTCAGTTTCCACAGCAACACCCTAACTCAGTCAGTCTCCATGGCAACTGATAACAGCATTAGTTGACTTAGCCGGAGTAAGGGTTCATAGCACGGGGAAGATGTTTATTTTTTTTCGGGGGGGAGGGGAGAGAGGCAGAATATGGGTAGTGGGGGACTCCAAACATTAGCAAATAATCCAAGAGATAATGACATAACGAAAATATTTTTTGGTTGATGTAGTGAACTGCTTAACTTAGATTATGAAACGGAAATGTTAAAGCGTACTGGCAGTGTAATCCGGAGACAATGAACTCTAGTTTGGTCCCAAACAAACAGTTGTAAGGTGTGTTTGTGACCGAACGCAAAGCAAATCTTCATATTGACTGCTGGATTGTTTCGGAAGTCTGTGTTTATTCACCACAAATAGCGAATACACAGACTACAGGCATTAGCAACAGCTCGCTAACAGCACAATGTGTTTGTGTGACGACTTTGCAATGAAATCCCATTCAGTCTACAAATGTGTATATGTGGTTTCCAAATGTATTCCTAATAGTTTTGTCAGGAAAAAAATAAATAGGCCTTTGTCTCCTTTTTGTCTAAGCTGACAGAAAAAGGAGGCGTGTCCACCTCTTCTTTGAGCTTCAAGAGTCAGGAAGCGAGAGACTAAGTTAACAAACTCGGGCTGCTGCTCAAAGCCACGGGCAGACAACATGTAGTTAGCAGTGATTTTGATCCCCGTCAGCATCTAACTGGACCAAGAGACATTTACAGGAACAAGCACATGCTGTTGGATGTGCTACAGCTGAGCAGCTACTTAGCTACAAACTGACATTAGCGGTGCACTCTTCCATGATGAATATTTGTCTGGTGGATGGTTCAACGGGCTGAGGTGCACAGGACGTGTTGCAGGTTGACAATAAGACTTAGGCAGGAAAGTGAAAGTTGATTGGTTGTTTTGAAATGAGGTGTCTGCATCTATGTAGACAGATACCGGACAATATTCCATCGAGTTCATTCTTAATGTGTATGCTGTTGTAAACCAAAAAAAAAAACATTTTAATTCAGTTAAATGCTCTTCACATTGAGACCGAACTCATCTTTAGAGAGGGCAGTGGTGAAGGTAAAATAACAAGGGAAGCATTTGGGGACAAACACAGTCTACAACCAGACACATTTTATGGAACTTCAAAGAATCAATAAGCAGTCATTAAAGACACTGAAGCAGAACTGCACTTTTACCCCTGCACCATGAAATAGCATCCAATTATCACACAACGTTGAGTGAATACAATAACTTGACCTTGGTTTTCATTCTCCTTCACTTTTGCCACATATATTATCGCAGAAGTGCACATAGGAGCGGAGACGGTGTTATGGGGGTTAAGTTACAAGAGAAATTAACAAAATGAGGGGGAAGCAGGAGGAGGTAGCAAAGTGGTATGCAGGTAAAAGCTGAATTCACTACGACACACGACTGCAGGTTTGTTTGTGACTGCAGGTCAGTTGTGTTTGTTAATGTGGTCCTGTGATGTCTAGCGTTGCCTTTGTGTGTATACTTTAAATTATACTACAATCTTATTTCTCTTTTTCATGCTCAAAAGCAGACAATTCACAATTTTTCAAAATCTTTCATTTCATAATATACAACTAAATGGATGTGTATGAACGTACGTTTTCGTGTTTTGCTCTACATGAAATGAAACGCTCCTATGAGGACTTCATGAAAACAATACTGCTCAGGCATCTTCCTCCCTGTTTGTCTCATGGTCCATCAATCAGATAAACAAGCAACGACATGCCGTCATATTACGAAGTCAAAGGGTTCCTACACCTGTTATTTTTTCGAGCTGCTTGGACACTGAAGGGATGGCCAAATGGTGGCGTGAAGTGGACAAACAATGTCACCATCCCACTTCTAGCCCATTAACACAGCCAGAATACCTTGCGGAGCTCAGATCATTACAAATCTAACACAATGTGTCCGTCTTGTTTTTTTCAGGTTGAGCTATAACTGGTAGCATGTCAGTCGTAATGTCGTCACAGGTTTTCTCCTTTTATTCTCTCATGTAATAACCGACCAACTGGGTCAATCGACTGTAGGATAAGTGGGTCCTGCACTAATCCTAAGATCTGGGCCATGGGTGTGTGAATGACTAGAATTAGAATCTGAGTGCAGGTGACACCTTTAATGGCAGCCTCGGCCATCAGTTAGTTAGTGTGTTACCATTTATCAATCGCGATCAATAATTATTGACGTTATCTCTGCATCACGATTGGATTACCAGTGCCGGGTTGCCATGGAAACAAAAGAGGCTCTGGATTTAAACGCCTGAGCAAGCACACACTTGGCGTGTATGAAAAATACACAGTGAGGAGAACAATGAGAGGGGGAAAGAAAATCATGCTGATCCAGTCTTGAATTTCCAAGGCTGTCCCCTGCAATAAATGACCACGGTGGATCAAAGAAGTCCTTCTCTGGGATTCCTTCATCCCCCGTCTCGTCTCCACAGACCCTGCTGCCGGGAATACGAGAAAAAAAAAAGAAACAGAAGATGTGCTGCAACATTGCAACACTGCAATGAGTAAATCATAGAGGAGGCGTGCTTGCTGACAAGAGGCACACGGATTGGAGACTGTAAAAGAGCAGCAATCTCCATCGTGCGTGCGTGCGTGCGTGCGTGCGTGCGTGCGTGCGTGCGTGCGTGTGTGCGTGTGTGTGTGTGTGTGTGTGTGTGTGTGTGCACACGTGTGAGGACTGTGTGTTTTTATGGCTTAATGGCTTCCACTGGGAGAAAGCAGCATGGCTCGATATATGATTTTCGCAGCAATTGTGAGCCTAATGGTGTTGGTCTGACTACTTGTTTCAATCTGGACCATTCACAATTTGTTCACATGATCATGGCGGGTGAAATCAGTGTTATACAATATGTTATATACTTTACTCATTTGCCAACAAAAGGATAGACATTTACTTTCCATCCAGTTGAGCCCTTTTTAAGAATCAGTATAGCTAAAACATGAAATCAAGGGAAACTAATTTTGATTCCTGAAACTTAATTTTCTTTAAAAAAAAAAAAAAAGTTGTGAAACAATCAATCAATGGACTCGCCAATAAGTTAAAGATTTTATTAGAATTAGGCATAATTTACTATGCTTGAATCAAGGCTTTTTTTCAGCCTTCTCTGCTGAATATGAGATGATTGATAACTGCCAGGATTAGTCTGTGCTGGATGTGTTTGGTTTCAGTCATGTCACTAACCCCTGAATACAGGCTGGCAGGTAGTTTGCCACATTTGTTTTGCTTGTCATTGTTCTTGTGCTGCATGACACGCTGAAAGAACATGTGTGCAGTTCCAAACTATTTCTGACTAAATTAAAAAGTACTTTGCAGATTTAACATCAACTGCCTTGGCTTGTCTGTTTAGCTCTTTCCAACCTTTTCCCGATCACCAAATTCCCTCCAAGACGTATCCTTCCTGCAATAAGCAAGTGTGTGTGAGAGCGTGTGAGAGTGTGTGTGTGTGTGTGATCTGCTTGGACAGTAATCCCATTCTCTGTTCCCCTGGTGTAATCTTGTGATTCCTCCAGCATAGGTTCCCACTCACACTTAATCACATATACACTAGCGCTTAATCCTGGTAATTTAATGTTCTTAGTGCAGGTGTTTTGTAAGCCCTTACTTTTGATAACTTGCAGATGACTGGGTTATACACGTTTCATCGTCACAAAATCTCCTGATGAAGACGTTTTACCTCTTGTGTTGCGACACTCCATGAACATGCTTTTCATTTAAAATTGTTGTGTAGATACTGACTTTAATTATTGCGAAGGAATGGACTACTTTTTATCCTTCAAAGTGTATTTCCAACAGCATGTCTTTTCTGTTTCAAGGGAAAAAAAATATTTTCTTTAATCTTTATTTTTTCTTTTTATTCATTGCCATTTTGGAACGGGAGATTTTGAAGAAGACCGGCTTCCAGTTCCTAATGTGAATTTTCTCTGAGGTGTTGATTCGTTTGATGACTTGTTAAATTTTTCAACCCCCACTTTTCTGCTTTAAAGCATGTGGACAGATAACATCATTCCTCTGCCAAGCAATCCACGTTCAACATCACCGCGTTATCTGTGTTGGTCAGTGCAGCTTTCTTCTACCTCCGATGGTTTGATCGAACAGGTAGTTCAGCGCACGTGCAACGAGGTGCGGTGCGTCTTGTGAGAAAGGGTGTGATCGAAGTAGGGTTTAGCAAGAGCAGATGGTCAAAGATTAAAGTCTAGAAGAAGAGAGCCGCTTCCCCTCCCCCTGAAGAACCAACCCACTGGTTGCTTTAGTGAAGGACTGCACACACACTCACACACACGTACATGCACCCACGCCCACACAGACACACACAATGGATGTGTGATAATCTTTGGAAGTGCCACAGTGGATATATCAAAATAAAGCTCCGTGGTATATGTGGTATATAGTGTGAATCCTGATCTGAGGGGGAATTGTGACCGTCACAATGAAGTTACATGATAGGATTGGTCTGTCAAGAGCAGAAAAGTAGAGTAACACTTGACAGAAGGGTTAAAAAAAACTACCAGATTAAAGAGTTACATCATCTGGCATCTATTCTAATCGACTATCAAGAGACAGTCTGTGTGTTTGTACAGTACGTGTGTGTCAATGTGTGTGTGCCTCCGTTGGCTCTGTGTGTGGGTCTGCGTGCGCGTAGGAATGAGTCTTCATGACATAACTAAAAGAGGGACGGCTTGCTTCCCCAAAGACGACTGCTGAAAAGATGAAACACAACACTTCAAAACAATGAGGGAATAATTCATGTTCCTTTCTCGTGTCTAACTTGTAAGCTTTTACGCTCTGAAATCCCACAGATCTGCAACAAGTTCCAAACCGCAGATCACACACTCTACAAAGCGTCTGGTGACACTTCCAGCAGTATGGTGGTAAACTGGGAAAGCCAGCACGCCAGGCGATAAAAAACAAGAATCAGATGTCAACTGTGGCCAAATGGTGACTGGGCGGTTTTTTACCTTTTTTTATACATTTTGTACCCTCGCTGCTTGATTTCCAGCTCAAACCTTTGACTCACCTGGTTGTTGTTAATGGGCCTAAATGCCTCTCTGACCATCCCTGGCGTGAACAACTTTTAACATTTCTTAGGTGCATTTATAATGGTAATTGACTGCCATTATTGTCTTTATCTAAGATGTGTGTTAATGTAGGCAGAACGGTGATAATTTGCCATTCATGTGAGAGCCTGTTTTCTCAGTTAGATGAGGAAGACATACTAAGATGCTGTGTCTTTCCTGCGATGCAGACCTCAGTGGGCGTTGTCATCAACCTCTGTGCCCCATCAAGACAAGCCATTAAGAGGAGCTGAGCAGTAATACTAAAGCATTTCAATAAAGTGATACCAGATGCATTTATTGTGACAAAGTGATTTATGTAAGGGTTGTTATACAAACCTCTTTTCTATTTAGCTCGACAATAATTGCACCTCGATTGCTGACAGGTCTCTGATGGCTGTGGGCTGCTATCAGACTGTGACGCCTGTCATTAGTGCATGAATTCCTGATGGTGTGATGCAAGAGGAAAAAAGTCAGAAGAGAAGGCTTGGGAATATTTGTGATACATGACTGATATCTATTTCATTTTTTAACCCTTGTGGGAGGAGGTGGTGGGTGGTGGGAAGTATTTGGGCACTGGGTGGGAAGATGGCTGTCTTTGGATTTCCGATAATGAGCCAGGTGAGTCCCACTATATGCACTGCTCTCACATTCAGAAATGTTTGTCCAATACTGTTTCAGTTTGCTCATCATATACTGTCTCGTATCAGGCCTATTATTGTTAAGGATAAGGGTTGTCCAGCTGTCAATCACAACACAGTAATCATAATTGTTTATAAATTGTAACAATTTGATTGCCTTCCCAATAAATATGTGCTACCGTACAAGTACTAAATAAATGAAAATAATGTTCTTACTGTATTATCAAGACTAAAAAGGCGGTTGTATTGTTGGATTTTTTCCATTACATTTTCTGAGATATTATTCTAACTGGCAGGCGGTTTAGTTGCATTTCTCTGCCAATACACTCTTCTAAAACAATTTCAGGAACACACTAAATGAGAGCTCAGCTTTTGCAACTGATTGCTCCTGTACTAGATGCACATTTCTTAAATATTCACAAAGAACAGCCAAATGTCGTTCCAGTGAAAATATTAGTGTCGTCAGAGAGATGGTGGGAAGTGAAGTGCATCCTGTCACGCCCAGACTTCACACTGATCACGGCAGCTCCGCTCATTTATTTGAGGATGAAGTGACAGGCTGCATTGCCAGCATTAGAAAGAAATAATAAAAAAGGGAGAAAGTAAAGGAGAGGAGAGAAAAGGAGAGGAGTTCGGTGAGCTGTGACTCACCCTTATGTTTTTCTGGATTCAGCCCACACATGTTTTTTCTATGAGCTCTCTATCTGTTTTGTCGTGTACTTCTGGGTGCAGCGAACGTGGCTCTATTTAAATAGCTATATCCTATAGACTTCTGACATCAGACTGGTTCCCGAAATAACCTTCCCATTCAAAATTCTACTTGCAACTTTTGTTTTCTTATTTATGTATAAGCTGCTTTTCTTTACTTGACACACAGCGGGAATGCATACGCTTCTCAAAAAAGCCCCGTCTCAAAATGTGCACAGCTTCTTCTTGTGTTTTGGGAAGAGAGTCCGCCAACAACCTCAGCAACGGAAAGCTGGCCTGTTGTTGTCTCTGACAGCCTGTTACATTGCTGCTGACAAGTGGGGGTTTTTTGTTTGCCGTTTTTTTTTTTTTTTTTTTATAATTAACATTAACTGGAGAAGCAATACATTTTAGGTTCACTAAACAGGCTTTTCTGCATGACATTTGACATAAAACATTATTAATATGTATTTAATTCTTCTATATGTGCAGATGGACAGACTAATCCAGTCCCATTTCCTGCCACGTCACGCCATTTCCAAGCCAGAGATTCAGAACTGTATTATGTACATTAGCTTGAGCAAACTGTCCTTAGTTAGCGGGCAACTGTCTGAATTTGATAAGAAGAAAACATAATTGAGAACTGAAACAGAAGAGATATCAACCGCGAAAAAACAAACCACTGAAAAGGTTACATTTCTTGGGAGTATACAGTAACTACAGTAACATTGTTTGAACCGACATCAATGATGGAGGTTCAGTCCGCTCCAAACTGCTAGTCCGCTAGAAGCTGACATCAAGTTTGGGTATTGGGATTGACTTTAGTGGGTTTGACGTAACTGATCTCAGCTGGACGCCAACCTTCAGAGGAGGTAGAAAAATAGAAATAAAAGTTGAAGAATAGAAGCGTAACAAGAAACTGCTCATTTCACTGAGGTGCGTAGCAGGTCTGTGAGTGGACCAAGAGAACATCCTTTAGCAGCAGGTCAGGTGAAGTGAGCCATACCACACCTGAACAACTGCCAAAAATGGAAGTTACTGAGCTGATGGCCCGCTCCCTGACCGAACTTTAAAGGACACAATTACTGAGGTCAGCATTATGCGGTCCATCAGCATTTTAACGCTGACCTAGGATTACCAATTTATTTTCTTTGACGATGGAATAAACGGTGAGTTATCATTTTATGGACATGAAATGTGGGTATGGCACTAAAATGTAAGTCTCAAAATGTAAATGTGAACACTTAAAAGGTCGTCTATTCAATGAAAATACTGGTTTGCGGAAACTTTAAAGAGAAGTTCATTCCACTTTCTCCAAAAAAGGGAAGGTGGCCATGATCTTTTTTTTCTTCTCTTGAATCCATCGTATATATATATATATATATATATATATATATATATATATATATATATATATATATATATATATATATATATATATATATATATATATATTCCATAAAATGTGTATCTTTTCTAATACTAAATCCTTTATGAAGCATCTAAAGTGGAAAAACTGACTAAGTTTGCAAACAGCTGTCCTGGAACACAGACGCTACCAGCTGATGGTTTTCCTTTGGTAACGGACCCTGACAGAACAAGAAAGCTACAGATGTCAACTCCACACATGCATTTTCGAAACAATCTTAAATACACTCCTAAAAATCTATTATACTGACCAAAAAAAGCCGGGTGGCGACATCAAATTGTTGCCATGTAGGTATCCTTGGACCTTTGCACTCTACTGCAAAACTGAATACAAGCAGCCAGCTAATGTACAATGCCCAGCACTAGATCAAGGACATGCTAAATGTTTATGGTTCCTGTATTCTACCTTGTTGTTTTCTTTACTGTCCCTACCCTTGAAAAGAGGTCAACTACAAGTGCAAAAAAAGCTCATTAATCCTGGATCTCAGTTCTGGTGTCAAGGCAGTTTTCAGTCACTAGGCGACTTGAAGCGGTCAGTAAACTGTTATAAATAGCTGGCTTTTGCAGGATAATATCAGGGTTGTGCAACAATTTCAAAGTGATAATCAATACTGTTCAACACAAAACTCTATAAACGTGTGTCTTTAAAAAAAATACTTCTCAAACAAATGAAAGCGTCACATTCGGTTACTGTGCGTGATTTATTTCTCTTTTGAACGTCTGCGACGTTGCACCTCTCTCAACCGATCTCAAAACAAACACTCCTGAATGGAGTCGCGGGTTTCCCCTAAAAGGGTTGACACACTATTTTAGGTTTGAGTCTAAAATATCTTAATTAAATGTGATTCATATGAAGTTATTAGATGACATATGAAGTAGTATCATTTTCATTGTTTTATTATTATTATAATTTTTAACACCTGATTAAAAAGACAGAAAAATAATTGTATTGTATTGTCGGCTATTGTTGTTAACGGTGTCAACTCCTTATATGTGCACACGTACCTGGCTGATAAGGGTGATTCTCATCCTGATTTAGACATTTCTGGGACAAAATAATTTATAGATTCGTAAAGGACAGCAATCAGCAGCTTAATTGATAAACGGAAATAATAGTGAGTCGCAGCCCTCCCTACTTGACACCTAAGTATAATCTAATATAGGTAACATAAAGCACAGGGGCAACATCTCCCTTCTTCATAAACCTGTTGACAAACAGGCTAATCTTCCAACAACCTGGAGTGCTTCACCTCGGCACAGAGAGGGGGGAGAGATTGGCAGCTCGCTGGCAGACAGGCTGGATTCAGTGTGTGTTGGTGCGACTGCCAAAGCTCCCACTGTCTCTCTTCTTTCATACAAAGAGCTTTCCTATATTGCTTGTCCCTCTCTCTAGCACACACACACGCACACGCACACACACACACACACACACACACACAGAGTCTACGTCAATCATTGAATGTGACAAGCGAGGACTGCCTGTTTGTGTATTTCTGAGTGTGTGTGCTCGGCTGACTAAGTATCTTTGTAGGAATCAGGATTAGGTTGTCTCACTGACACACTGGACTTATGTAAAGCTGACCTCCAGCATTTGGCACCACACTGGGACCTGGCCTGCTGCAGCGCTACCTCACCTCGCTGGCACCTCTGCCTGAACTGCTCACTCCGACAGCCGACTGTCGATTATCATATGCACAGATAACAGACAGTTACTCTGTACATTGAAAAGTATCTAGTATCTAGAAACAATATGTGCCTCATGCTGCATCCACACTACGTGTATGCTTTAAAATGCATCATCAGTTGTTGTTGTTTTTTTATTGTAAATGATGACGCGGACACCCACATTTGCGCCTTCATTGGGTCTCATCAGCCCTGATGCATCCTTTCCCTGATCGTCCTATTATGTGATTTTTTTAACAGCATTGGCCTCAACGACCAGTAGTTCATTTCAACATCAATAACAAATTTCAAGCATTACATGACCTTGTTGTCTATGCTTAGCAGCTCTTTCGCTATTCAATTCTGCCTTTTATTACGCTACTACTGCCCACCTATGAAGGAGGCAAGCTATTATTTGAGCGCTTTGCAAAGATTCTGACGTCAAGTGGCGCATGGCCATTGTTTGCCATGTGATGGCGTGGTAAATTGGGCGGAGAGTATTTCTAAAAAGTTTTGAAATGTAGCCGTGTGGATAAAGCCTTAATCTGTTGGTCTCGCATTTTGTGTAACTCTATTGGAGTCTAAAAACTGACGCCAGGCTCCTGTCTGGCACCAAGAATGGAGTCCAGTAATCCCTCAATACTAGCCTCCCTTTTACCAGTTAAATAAGCAATCGGTTTTAAGGTTCTGTTTTCAAAGCACTGAATGTTTTTCTCTTTTCCCTGACTGAGTTCATTTGACCCTATTCGACTTTCAAATTCCCTCACTCATGCCAGTTAAAACCGAAAGAAGATATTCAGTATCCAGACTGCAGAATAATTAAACACTCACGATTAGGTCTACTCTTCTGTTAATGTTTTTGAATCCCATTTTTGAATCCATGTATTAAGGTTTTTTTTGTATTTGTTTTATATGTGAATCCATTCTTCTCAGACAAACAGGCTTTTTTTCATCAGCCAGAGCCAACTCCTAATTAGGCTAAAATCCCAGGCTGGGCAAGACACTCAACTTGTTCTTAATCTATTCAGAAAAAAATCTGCATCAATCTACATACACAAAAATGTCTCCTTGTGGGATTAAGTATCTATCTATCTATCTATCTATCTATCTATCTATCTATCTATCTATCTATCTATTGTACAAGTTGATAAATTGGTATAGCAGGAAGTCTATGAAAAAGACCTTTCCTTATAAGAAAACCATCAACGCTCTGGTTCATTTTCTGATTCCTCGCTCTGATATTTGACTGACAGTCATCGACTGTACACAACACAGACACTGATTCATTAACTGAAGTATGGACCACGCATCACTTTGACGTCTACACTTCTAGCTGATGTCTTTGTATCTGATAAATACTTAATAAATATCCACTCGCCATTTAATTAGTTCCCCAAATCAGCTTGCAGTGTCTACTATGTGCTAAATTTTAAGAATGAGGTTCTGAGACTCTTTAATAAAAAACAGGCACATCATTGTAAAGACGGGCAAGCAATCTCAGAGGTCCATTTACCCTCAAAGGCTTTTCCAAAACACAAATTAGTAACCACAGCTGACCTTGTCACTTACACTAAATTTCATAAAATCTTGATTACGGGTTGGTTTTTACGCTAATAAAGGGTATTTTTTTACAGTAGCATGCGTATACACACACAATCATAAAACTGCTAACACAAGATGCTACTGTAATATAAAGATTGTTTGGTTGTGAAAAACAAACACTATGATATGTATAGTATGTAGATCACGGCGATATTGTGTCAGTCGACAAAGTAAAAAGATCAGGTGTCAAAAGAAGCACGTAATAAACAAGCAAAGCATCTAAATGTTTGCAGCTTCTCCTCTGTCCTTCCTCAGTCGAGCTAGAAGCATGTAATAGCCAAAGGAATCGATTACGAGCAGAATCGGCTCCTGTCCGCAACCCTCACAGGCAAAAAGATGACCTAATGTTAGGTATCGATAGACGACCGACCTGGCCTTCAAGGAGTATGAGCCCACTCCCTCAGCGAGGAGGAGCTCCGAGCTGCTTGTCTCACCATTCATGACTCAATGCACCCCAGCCTCATCCTGGACGCACCAGGCATTTAAATGTATCTGCACACTGTAGGCAAGTGGATGTGACAAAGGGAAAATCAATAGCCAGCCCCTTTATGTAAATGAGATGGAACTGAAACCTGCATGCACTGAAACAAGACATCGATCATGTTTAAGTTCACTATTTAATATCCATTCAGGATGAGGTAAATGATCTCTGAGGTGTAACAACCCAGACTGCTTCCTGAGCTGCTGTGATTCTTATGGAGATCAGTGTCTGAATGCAACCAGCTTTCACACTTGATACCAATCACCCTCAAACCACAAATATGCAGCAACCAAAATCTCAATGTTTCACATTAATCCCTATAGTAATGACGACAATAAAACATGCACATATTACGCTTTAAATTGTGTCATCAATCAAAGAGAGGGAGCAGCACGGCAATATGACTCAGCACCTATATTTTGCACCGTTCTGTCACTGTCATTAGGCAGCGTTGTTCAGATTATAAATCACGTTACATTTCCATAAAGCCACGTTCTCAATGTTTTTTTTTTTTTTTACTCCTCTCAGTGACCTAATGTTATAGCTTTCTAAACTACAATGCATTATAGGCGCACTACCGCAGCAAGGCAAGTCCCCGCAGTGCCCCCGCAATAGGTAGAGAGACTTCATGTGGCACAATGCAGACAGCATCCATTCAACACGTCGACAAAACCGGCATTCAACTGCATAATTGGACCAATAAAGAGCCTGCAGGCAATCAATGTGGCTTACCTATGTCCGAGATTTGGTTCCTAGATCTGTTGCTCGGCTCCACATTTCCTATCAGATTTAAATCCTGCAACATTGCTTATTTAAAGCCGGCCGGAAAACAAGAGTTGAGACAGAACCGACTCACAAGAAGCAGGACTGAGCTCTAGTGAAGAAGAACAATGCGCCCTTTCTCCAGCGGGGCACCTCATCGTTTCAGCTCCAACGCTCTGCTGAAATGCTCATTCGCTGTCCGTCATGGACTGACCAGTCAATGTCACAACAATTTAGTCCGAGTCATTGCACATTCACACACATTCTATTGCATCGTCAATCTGTTATAGAAATAAAGAAGAGCTTTTTTGGTTGTTGGTTTTTACCTGTTCGGTGCCGTGTCTGTCAGCGCAACTCCGGGTCTATCGGACACAGAGGCTCCGCAGCCGACATGTACCGTAATGACGGTGCTAGTCGCGCGGGGACTTTCTGTTTCCATCACTGTGCTTCAGTAATTACGGTGTTGTGCTCCACCCGTTATTCTGAAGATAAGAGATATAATTTAAAAACGCTGTGTGCGTTACACTAAATGTAATTTGAAAAACAAATGTAATGCTTTCGTAGTGTTATTTAACACTAACTGTACTCACCACGGCAAGTGAGCCAGTGAGCTAACTTATCTGCAGCCTGATCCACATGCTGGTCCTGTTTAGACAGTACAGCACAGTAAGCCATGACGTTTCAACGCGCACGTAGTGCCTATAAACTATTTCATTTTGGACGATAAACAAGTTATAAACGGATCTGTGTATGACCTGTTAGCCTGGTTTGACTTCAGCGTAGACATGTTAGTAAGCTAGCTAAACCAACTCCAACCTCTTTCGCGGCTAATGTGAACACCAGGTTTAAATAGCGCCCCTATCGGGAGCTTATATGTATGACAATGTGCTTACAGGTTAAAGGTCAAGCCAACTAATTGACCCCGAATCTAATATGCAAGTATATTAATTAAGTAGCATTGACTGTATGCAATTATATCAAAGAAGTAACACTGGATGTAGTTTGCAAGTATATTAATGAACAGGCCAGAGACCCCACACTAATGTTGAACATTACAACAAAGTTCCTTAATTTGAGTATTTTAATGCATTTACATTACTTACCATTGTAGTAGCTATTTATCAAAAACTCAAATTTTAATTGCAGAATTTGAGTATAACTGCATTGTGTTTATAGGCTACTGCTCGAATAATTTAGCAGCCTTTCTTTCCAGCTAAATTCTGGAATGATACTACTAAGACCCAAGATCAATTTTTATTAGAACTGCTGTCTTACAAATAAGTACGTGGGTATGTAAGTAAGTGGGACTTAGATGAAGACTTCCCTGATTTAAATTCAAAAGGTTATGCATGGACAAATTCAAATGTACTGCAGTAAAGTTCTTTAAAATGAGTTATATTACAGTATTGTCATAATTATGTTGTCATATTACATGAAGTGCCTTTCAATGCCGGGTTGTTGATATGCAAGAGCACCCTCCAGAGTGCAACTGCTGTAGTTACAAGCATGGAGAAATACTCTGCATCATAAGTGATGCTCCTCGTAGTTGTGTCCAACAATGTATCACCAGTTTAGTCTGTTAATTCCAGGTCCATTAACAGATGTTTTTAGGGATCCTGCTTCTATGTTAATTTAAACTGTCTTCTAAGCAAACATGTGTTCTCCAAAAGCTCTACTGGAATATAATAGGCTTGTTTGTGCATTATACTGCACATTTTACATGACATTTTCTCAATTAAACATGCTTTTTTTAGGAACACAGGAAACACATTTTATATCAGAACTAAAATAAGAATTTTCTTCAGCAGACATCTGTTGCAATAGATAGAAGACTAGGTTATCAGCCAAATTCCATTTACTCCTACCAACTTATAATAAGATCATTACTACCTGTAAAGCATTTTGTGTGGTTGGGTTTCTAACTGAGCACCCTGCCTCTCATCCCTGCTATAAAGCAACTGGCACACATGCATGAAGATGAGAAGGATGACCTTGACCACCATCTGCCCATTAGGCCCCCTGGTAGAAGTGAAGGATATTATAAGAAGAGGTTATGCACATGACATCAAAGTACAAGCTGTTTCTCTGAGACTGTGGCCCTAAAAAGCTGTGACGTCCATAAATGTTAATCACCCAAATCGCTGAAATGACCTCACATTAGTTTGTCCTTCTAGTACTATCTTGTGCGTCAATGACATGTAAAGTACACTTGGCAGATATATTACATGTGAAATAATACACCCCCAGGGTTTCTGAGGGATTAGTTGCAAGACTTAAATAGATGTGGACATTTTTCAAATTGCTGCATGTCTAAAGGCACCTAAAATATGAACAGTAGGAACTGTTATGGGGTAAAATGTTGAACGCCTTGACCTGGGCTCATACATGCATGTCATAATTATATAACTCTTTTTGATTTATTACATTTCTGCCTCAAGCTGAAATTCTCAACTTTCGCATGCTAAGAGATGTAGCATAGCTTTTTGAGGTTTCTTCTCCTGTATTCCCACCCTCATTCCTGTGTTGGTGACCATTTGAATCAGCCACAAGAAGACTCGAGAAAAAGTTCTGGCTGGAAAATGTTTACGAACAACTTTCATATAAAATATATACCAAATGACAGCATCAACACATAAAAAGTACATGAAGTCAAAAAAGCACATGTAAATCAAGTAAAAGTTACATAAATATGTGTATGTGCTAAAGTCTTCATATACTGACTTTTTAAGACAACTGTGAAAATAAATAGTAAGTGTCCACTACGTACAGTTTACAAACCTGAGTCTACAGTGGGGTTGTGCTGGTACACATCTCTTTACATACAGCACCTTTTATACATTAAAACCTGAAAGTGTAGCAAAAGCTACAGTAGTTATGCTACAATACTCACAACGTACACCCACAAAACACTTTTGCTTTAAAGCATTAAGCAAATAACATAAAATCACTGTTCTGGAATGTATTAAGTATCCAATTAAGGTTCCCACAGTCACATTTTCTCCTCAAGGTCCCAGACATCAGGAGATCTGGAGAGCAAATACGACAATCAAATTATTTGACAAATATAAATGTAAGAAATCCAACAAATTAATAATTCCTTTGTACTAATTGGACAAATAAAGACATGCACAGATAACTAAATAAAGGACACAATAGATTATTAAATGAATGACAAACAAAATAATTTACTAAACTGACTTATGAGCTGAAGGAGGAAAATAAAGTTATTAAAAGTAATTGTTTTAGTAATAATGCTGTTCATATGATTAATACATCATTTTAATATATACACAATTTGTATTATTAATATTACAACATAAAAATAACATGATTTATTCAAAAGTTTTCAAATGAATCAACAATTTAAGAATTCAATGTATTTCACGACTTACATTTAAAAAAAATAAAAAGGCACCGCTGTCTCAGCTGCCGTTGGATGTGCTGCTCCGGCTTTGTCCATCAGGCGGCAGTGTAGCACCAGATGAGGAAGCGAGGGAGAGACAGGAGTTGGAGTTTTTTAACCTAAAGCAGGAAGAGATACACTCCGGCCATCCTGATGGGACTTTGTCCAGGTTATCAGAAAGAAGTGCGTCTTCCTCGTCTTCGGCCAAAGGAAACACTCGTGGCTCCCAAGGTGTCCGCGGCTGCCGGGGGTCAAAAGGCATATGATGAAAATGAGCAAAGTTACAATTCTGTACATATTATACACATCTGTAAATTGAATACATTGTTTTTCTACATTTTGAGTTTAGTATGTGTTATATGTATCGCTTTCTGGAATATATCTATATATTGAGCTTCACATATGCTTAAATTTTCATCAGCTCCATACAAACTGTGAAATAATGTCTGCAACTCGATAATTGCACTACAACCTTTATTGAATTTAGACTTTGCAGGCTGTATCATGAGGGTGCATGGCTCTGATGTCTGTTGAAAATAATCAAACTGTTTACCCTGCTTTAATCAGGGTTTGTATGGTGCCTGCTGGAGTGCATAATAAGTGCGAAGCAGTGAAGTGGGGGATATTTGTGGTATGGAGACGGTTGATATGGACAATCTTGCTCAGTAGCAACTCATTCCTTCTCTAATCAAAGAGAAGTGGTCCAGAGCACTGCAATCAGAGTATCATCAACAGGCAGAGTGGAGAAGTGTCGGCTCTCAAAGATGCATCAAGGCTTCTTACCTCACAATATGACTCAGAGAGAGTATTGATTAATCTGCAACACATTTTTGCTAATTTACACTGTTTCTGTTCCTCACCTGGAGCATAAATAACAGTCGTGGGTGAAGAAATGATAATCTACGAGCAATGCATTTCTAAATCTCCTCTTTATAGCGACTGAAAGGTAAAAAAAAAAGAAAAAGAAAGATTGCTGTGCGTGGTAAGTGTGAGTTCCCTCCGATGGCACCTGAATCATCATATTCAAAGTTTTTTTGGAGTGTTTGGGGTTTCAGCTGTGGTGCTTTTGATCTTACCAGCCACTCCTCTGAGCTTTGCTGTTCACCAGAATCCAGCGGAGCATAACCCAACTCCACGGAGCTCTCCTCTCCTGATGTGCACATCCCGCCCCCACTGCCTGACAGCCTGCTGCTAGATCGAGAGTGAAAAAACAAGCACACCCCATGAAACTTCACAAGTAAATTACTCCACATTCCCCTTTCACATAGGCTATATTTACAAGCACTGAGACGAACAAACCAACTCTGCAATCGTTGTACTATGCAGTCAGCACAGACAGGAGGACTGGACTTTAGAATTTAGTATAATTGTCAACTGAATCTCTTTTTTCTAATCTTCAGATAAAATTGATAAATTTCTGATCCTGTGTAACTGTTTTTGTTCCCACCTTTCAGGAAGCCTGCAACATTTCCTTTTTCCCCATGATGACCAGCGCAATTTCTCCCTCTGCTCCACATCCAGGTGTCTCTGTGCAAACACTTTGTTAGTGAGATCCTCCACCTAAAACACACACACACACACACACACACACACAAAAGGAATAAAGATGGTATTCTCTTCACAAATTCCAATAAACAGCTCATGTTCAAAGGGATGAGACATTACCTGCTCCTCCTCCTCATCATCGTCGTTGTTCTTCTTCTCTGCCTTACTGTCCATCAGAGACGACGCGTCAATCTCCCGCCAACTGCAAAGAAAGACAGACATTTTGAGGTGACAGACAATGATGGTGGAAGGTGTGGACAGAATCCATTTACATCAAAGTAAAAAGGGGTGTGTTTAATTTAGTATCTGATCATTAATGAGCATATTGGTACCTACATATGAATGAGGAGAGGCATGGAAAGTAATTATGATTAATATTTTGTGGACATGGTGGCAACCCACAGTAAATTCCATGTGCTCGTAAAATGATTAGCTTTCAAAAAAGTTATGCGCCAAAATACAAAACCTAGGACCTTCAGACTTCTATGTGAATCCATTAGAGTCACTTTTGCTCCATACCTGGGCGTCAGGATGTCTTTGTACTGCAGCTTTTCCACTTTAGCCGGAGACATGGGGATGACAATGTTGTTGATGTTGTAATGACTCTCTCCCTGGCGTTTGCGAGCAAAGCCCTAAAAGGAAACGCAGTATGACGGTTCACACCAATGATTCACAAGTGTTCACATACATCTTCATCACCGGGTTGCTGTGACACTGGTTTTCTGTAGGCCGGCCAGCTTTTTTTATGTCAAGAGAAGTCAAGAGATGGTTTTGAATGTTTGTTTTACGTTTCTGTTTCACCGTTAAATATGTTATCTTGCCCTGGTTTTAAGGTCAAGGCTAATTTAAGTTAGGTATGGGGTAAGGGTCAGGGTTTTGGCATTACTGTGCATGTCTATGAAGGTTCTCAAATGTATACACGTTTAAAAAATGTGTGCGTTTGTTACCTGTGAGGCCTTCTTGCGTGAGAACGGTGTGTAGCTCTCCTCCTGCACTTCATCTGAACTGTTTGAGTCACAGAATTGGTACAGGATGTCTTCCTCATCTGAATGTAACACATGCACGTATCAAAATATTGTGAGGCTGGAACAGACACTACATTCTAAACCCATTTTAGTATCCAAAAAAAAATATTATTCATAAAAAATAAAAAAATGTCTATTTACCAAACCTGCTCCTCGCAGTGGAAAGTTTTCACTGTAGTCATTTAGTCACCAACTGATTCACTGTAAATGTACAGTGCAGGGTGAACATACACTTGCATACACACACCTTTTGTGAGCCTGTGGATGTGTCTTCTCTTCCTCTTCCTCTGATTGGCTCTCCTGCGTTGACTCTGGGCAGAGCCTGCCCTCCTGATAGGCGACAGACCCATAACTCCTCTTTTATGATGCCGTGCATGCTGCTTGTATGTGCGACCTATAATGACACACACACACACACAGGAATTTCCTGTCATCCCAAATGGCTCTTCAGTTCCTCAGGGATTTCACGCTTTGGGTTAAGTGTACAAAAACTAATATTTAACCATTAGAACCGATTACTTTAGCAGTTGACCACCTCTAAGTTTTCTTTTTTCTTGCTCACACACCACCAACATCTTTATTTGCAGTAATCATAGCGCAGATAAACTGCCAGCCAAATGCAAATGTCTCTTCGTTTTTGATTAACAACGTCAAATCGTGCAATTAATGAAATTAATTAACTGTGCTGCAGACACTTTGATATTTTTTTAGTGTCTTGAATTTATCATTTTTTTCTGTTACTTTGCTTAACCAAACACAACATACCAGCAGGGCTAAATATAGTTATAGATGCACACACACAAATGTACACATGTATCTTCTTAGCCGTCCATGATGACTGGAAACTGGAAAACAGAATGCCAACCGATTTTATAAAGAGAAGAGGAGGACAGAGGTAATGGAGGAACAAGAGGAAACCATTAATAGAATGATTCCTGGAATCCACCTTTCATTTCAATAATAACGTACGTCATAGAGCTCTCCATTCCTACACTGTACAAACAGCTTCCATTGGGAACTATTCATATATTTACATCGTTAGTCTTTATTCTCCATGCCATTTGTACCCATTTTCATCCCTTTCTTGCTTTGACTGTTTCTGTAATCTCACTGTACATTAGCTACAACCAACTATGATAAGAAGTTGGTTTCCATGTGCCAGGCTATCGTTTCAGGTGATGTTTACTAGACTTCTTTCTCTGCTATCTACAAGAGGAAAAAATAATCATTCAAACTGACAGGAAATCGAGTGGTGGGTGAATGAAGTCTTTATCAATTTCCACATTGTCCTCCTTTGTGTCTCCTCTCTTATTCTCTCTCAACCTCTCCTTCCTCCCGAGAGCCTCTTTTCACCTCATCTGTGTATTGAACACAAGCCATCTGATATATTGTTGAGTCAACCCTGCCTGGACGAACAGGGACCGTTCTAAAATCAACCGATCATTGATTGTTCTGTAACATCAATTCACAGCGTGGACAACCATGGGAGTAACAACCACTTAAAGCTGTGGAACCACAGCTGCCAGAAGTAAATGACCATTTATTAGCTTCCGACTAATGTAAAGAGACACATATTGATCTCTGGTGAGATGCCGAATGATTTCATTTCAAACTACCGCTCGGTTGGAAGCATCAGACACCCATTGGGATATCCGACCTGCAAGGAACCACTTACGATGCTACACAAGGAGATAACGAGGAGACACAGCAGCCATTGTATCATGACAACCAAATGTGAGATTTGTCAGTTTATTAGAATATAATTAACTTATTGTTTTGAAACAATGTAAACTACAAAAGTAATTTGATTCTCGTCAAATATAAATAAGTAAATGTTTTGTTAATATAACTAATATTTAAAAGTTCAAAAACTCTGTATTCACAATAACTTTGAATGGAAAAATAAACACTGATAGATGAAATATAAATGATAACAATATTCCGTGCTATGTCTTGTCAAAAAGACCACAGTGCCCACAGTAAGGCAGCTACAGTAATTCCAATAGAAGCCGCCGTTGAAAGGTTTTGACTGTGTGTGATGCTGCAGCAGGTCGTGTTGACTCTGCATTAACATCAAATTCAAACTTCAAATACAGACTTCCGTGCAGCTCCACCACAACAAAGAGAAGAGGATCAAAAGCCAGTGAGGCTCCTATCTGTGCGAAGAACAACAACAATAACAACAACAAAAATGCAGGTGCTATCTTTTGAACCTCTGTCTTCCTGTCATCTTCTTCATTGGTTGACTACGACAACACAGCGGGTTGCGGGCATGTTTCAACAGCCCACAAGCAGCAGCTATACACATAGGCTGAGTAAGATGTGCTGGTACACCGTGGCAACGGAAAAGACAGGGCAGCACTACAGAACAGTTCAAGGTATGCGATCAATACCGGTAAAGGGCAGCTTCTTACTGTTGTGCAGTGGTGTGGAGCAACGTCTGTTGTAGTATGCTTGACTGGATGGTTGGACATTAATGAACAAAGGCCTTTGGGACCATTCTTCTCTGCCCTGGACTCCCTTTAAGTGGTGGGACAGAGGGGTGTCTGCAAGAGAATGACAGAATGATTTTAAGTATGCGCTCATAACTGTTTTTACGATCCATTACTCAGCACGTCTCGATGTTTAAGCATGCAGTCGAAGGCAACACCGACAGTGTGTGATGCTTTCTATGCAAGCCCACACGCAAAACGACATGTTACATACACCACTGTTCTAGTCGACGTGCCCAGTTATCACTTCTTCTGCGTGGGACATCCGGTGTGCTACAGACGTCGACTTGCAAACGACCCAACATGGCCGGTTTGTGTTCTGATTAGGTCTGACAACTCAAATATTAAGCAAAGAAAAGCCGCTTGTGAACTACACCTTTCATAAAAACAGTAGATGAAACAATATGACAATGTTTCTTTCAAAAGAAAAGAGGTTTGTTTCGCACGCACAAGTTCCCTCATCTTCCCACATGGTCAACCTCATGAAGTTATGTTCATGTTTCTCCTACCAAATGAAGGAGGCTGCACAGGGTGAGGTGTGCTGTTGTGGGTCCTGAAGGACAGGGACCTACTGGCGCTGCATTCTGGATCAGAGCACAGGACTACAGGATCACAAGATGAACAACATGAACAGGAAGATGACGAGAGAGAAGAGGAGATGGTAGACGTGGGCTTTCCGGAGTCCTGACGCACAAGGGAGAGAGAAAACAAGAGAGAGAAAATATTTTTTCACAGGATACTTAACAAGAGTTTCTTTAACAACTGTACTTACCTAACTTTCTTTTTGTTTTTCGTTAGAGTATGAGTCACAGGGATTAAACAAAGCTGCTCTCTGAGCACACTGATGAAATAATTTAAGTTGGTAAAGAGCTTTTTTTGCCATCTGGCGATGTCTCAACGGCGGGGGCTTCAGTGCTGCTTCTTTTTTATATTAGCTACACTCACTGTGTTCAGCAAGATGTTAAAACTCCACGGTAATGGTACAGTATGTTAACATGTTTATGTTTGTATATGAGCTTCGATAATGAGGCTTAACCTTTTTGTTTCTATCATAGGTGCCATTGATTCAAAGTCCGCTCTGGCCTTCTCAGTCACAAGGTAAGACAGAATCGTTCTCTTAAATGTGGGTCAAAACTGCGACATAATCAGTTAACTATTTGCAGACCCAGCAGGCAAAGAGCAACGTAATCGTTAATTTAAAGTTGTCGTTTTTTTCTGGCCACCTAAATCTGTATTAGTGCAAGTTTGAGTAAATCTAAATATTTTAAAAAAAATAACACAAAACTGAAATGTAGTTATTATTCATGTATTACTGCACATATAAGTACAACGATAGTTTTTTTACTAGAACTGTGTAAAGTTATGCAAGGCAATGCCAATCACTTGACATTTGACTTGGTAAGAACATAGTACATTTCTCCTGGCTAATTAAACGCGAGAGCTTCAGAATACTCACATGGTCTTGTCTATTTGAAGCAAATCCAAGAGATATTAGTGCTTGATTAAAAGAAGCAGGTGTGTGGCTTTAAACGTTAATTCCGGTTTAATTTGAGAACCTATTTTCGTTATATGACATTCCAACACTGACGCCTGACTAAAAACAACTGCTTTGAAGCTAACATGGATACGAGGATAATTTCAATTTAATAAACTAATGAAAAGGTTTTGCAGCTTCTACACAGTGACCCACTTTCATCAGTTTCCAACATAACCCAGAATAAACACAAAATGCATTCACTGTTGGAATTTATAGGAAGTGCAATGTAATGAAGTAAATCTGAGCAGCAATAAAGTAATTAGGCATAGTTCCTCGTGTCATCTTCATTACTGTCTTTACTGCCAAGTCCTCGGAACAGAGGGGGAAGAAATGAAAATGCTACTGTATTTCAGCATCCGTCCATTACCGCTGTGCAGGGACATGGGCGGCACAAATGAATAGGCACTAATGTGTCCCTGAAGTCTTTGTTTCAGAAGCACCGAGCAGTTCTAAGATAAAAATAAGCTCATGGAAAAAATAATGAATGGTAATAACTGGACACAACGAGGCAGCAAATCATCCCAGAAATGAAATGAAGGAGACTGCATGTGTGCCTACCTGGTGACTGCTGGGATTGCAGGAGTTGACGGTGAACAGTTTAGGCTTGTGGTAGGTGACCAGAGGTCGGGTTCGGGCACACACGCACGACACATCAGCTTTGGAGAGCCTCCTGGCCCCCAGTCTCCTCCTCTTAGGCTCAAAAAGAGTGTCTCCTTTCTGACCACTGCAGGAACGTGATCAGGTGAGGTCACGGAAATGTCAGAGGTACGATTCGTGCTCAGATCACAAGTATTCAAAAAAAATGTCCAATATGTTGTTTGTCTTTGTGTCTTTGTTATTCGTTGAGAATAATTATCAAAAAAACATGCTTTATTTTTATTTATTTTTTCTACATAGCTTTTAACTTCAGAGCCAGACGGAGAGAGTTACAAATGCAGCAAGGAAGAAAGACATGAGAAGATGTTTCAAGTCAGTCCAGATGGTGAAGACCAGGCTGTTTTCACTGGGTTACATAACCTCGGTCTATGTGGGACCATGGACAAATGTCTACCGGTAGGAAACCTCGGTTTATTGTTTGATATTACATGTATTCTTTATGTTATTGCAAACACAGCTATAACTATTATGCAGTGTTGTAGTACACAAGCTTGATCTTGGTTTCAAGACCATTTATTTGAAGGGGCTTGAAATATAGATCTTGTCTTGGTCCCAGACTATGATGACAACTCCGAGGATGTCACTAAATTGCCTATGCATGGTCTGATTTAGTTGTTAACATCATTACTGTGATTACTCATAATTCAAAACCTAAACTCATAACACACATATAAAGACACATATACAGTACATATGGCAATAAAAAGAGGTGAATAAAGAGTAATCTTCATTTGTTTTCTGTGGGTGTTTTATCAAATAGCAATACATTATCTATTTCTCCTTAGAGGTTGTGTTATGTAATTTAGAATAATTTGTGTGTTCTCTACCTTGTGAAGGCACTCATGCCTTTCCAGGTGTATGGTTGTTTAGATAGCGGTGAAAAGCTGAGAGGAGGCATCAGACTGCTGACAATCTGGCTGAGCTGAGCACTCTGCAATGACAAGATCATCCACGTAATACTTTTCACAAGTGATCAAATTCGATTTTAGGGTGAAATACCATTCATCTCTCTTCAGTAGCAGTGAGAGGGTAAGCAATCTACCAAGGGAAGGGATGGACTATTCAACATGTCTTGAACCATTGATTCAATATATACACATACATAAAAACTAGGGCTGGGCAAAGTTGAACAATTTAACTGATTATGCGCCAAATTCAATAATGAAGTAAAAACAGTAAGTTAACATACATAGTATATAAATCTGTTTTTTTCTGAACAGGGACCAGAAGAAACATTTTTATTTTATCAAGAAACGACATAAACAGTATGTTCAGTGAGGGTCCCTTGTAGGGATAAGCAACCCCTTCTTTTGTTCATGTTCAGTTTGTTGCTCACCATAAAAATGTATGTTAAAGACCAGCAATTAATGAACTTTATACAAAAGCAATAAGTGCTTTTGGTGTTTTTCAGTTCAGTTCACTTTTTCTTCCTCAGTGACAAAAGTCCAGCCTGTGTTGGCTTGAAGAAGTGCACTGAACTGTGATGTGAGGAAAGTTATCTCTCTTGAGAGAAGAGTAAAGATTCAGAAGTGATCCTGAATTAAAGTGCTCTGCTATAGTGTATCAGGAGCTTTGCACCTGCACTATTATTTTTCAATGCAACACTGAGACTGACCGCCTGTGAGGTTACGGCAGCACCGCTGTGATAAGCCCCCTCCCATTGCAAAAAAAAAAAATGCAGTTAACGCATGATTAAATAATTAACGGCGTTAAAGGATTGAGACATTCACTTGTTATTAACGCGTTAATTTAGCCAGCCCGAATAAAAACACAGTATTTTACAGTTTCACAACCTCGAGTTCTTTTCTCAACAGCAGATACAGCGACCAGATGTTCTCCTAACTTAGTGTACTGAGTTGTATTCCCCCGGTATTACAGATGTGTATACTAGTTCATCCTTCCTACCTGTCTCTCTATGTTGTGTAGAAGGCGTGTGGGGCTGCAAGGTTCCATGTCAGCATCCGTGGCTGTGCAGGATAACCCTGCCATTTCGCTCAGCAAGGTCTGCTGTATCTGTCTGTCCGTCGGTGGCTGGGACTGCGCTAGTACCACACCACCCTGAGACACACGTATGAAACACACACACACACACAAACAAACAACATGGGTTCAGCTTCTAACATTAACGCCCTTTCGGGGTGGTCTGCCTGAACAAAATACATTTGGATATTTCATTTCTACACTATGCCACAAACCTTACAGTGATCATACAATTACAACAGGGCAATTTATCTGAAAAATAACATAATAATCGAAAAGACGAGTCTATTGACGCATATGAAGCCTTTTATAGTGACAGCAGTTCATGAAAGTTTCATTGTTTAATTAATGCCATATTCAAATGTGACTACTGTAGCTCACTTTTCTATAACGTACTTTCGCTATAGTACTGTTCACTTGTTACAGAAAGACCGCAGACGTTGGCTGACCATATACACTCTCTTCACACTAAACAATTATCAAGGCCTGACTAAAAGCCCTTCATAATCTGTCAGCTGCCCTTTATTGGTGTTGGCACAGAGGGTGTTTGTCTTACCTTGGTAGAGCGGATGTGCTTGTGGAGCTCCACCAATTGTTGTATCCTCAACTCCAACTCTGCCAGACGTAGCTGCAACCAAGTCCATCTGCTGCCCAGCTCCGCTCTCTCGTCCAGCCACCGCACCTCACAGCTGCTGCTGCTGCTGCTGCTGCTGCTGGATGACAGAGAAGGACACTTAGACCCACGTTGTGGTGGTTTAGTCTTCAGTTCATTTTGTCCAAATTATGTGAATTAGACTTCAACACAACCTTACGAGAACATCTTTGGAATATGGCCATGAATGTAGGAAAAATGCCAAGAGAGTAAATGCAGTCATGAACTCTAATTTAGCCGTTAACTGGAAGTGCATGAAGAGGTTAGCCTATTAGAATCACTCGCGGCAAAATGTGTGCCTGCAGAGGGAAGAGTAGCACAAAGGGAGCACGGACGGACCAAACTATTTGTCAATTCCCGTGTTTGTACTGCAGCACTGTGTCATCTTATGACCTATATTACACCAACCATGTATCCATGTAGCATGTGTAAATTGTTAAGCATCCCAACAGCCTGGGGTTGCGGGGCGGAGGGACTTTGCCGAGGCACAAAAGCTTATCTAGGCCACAGAATAACACACATTGAGTTGTGTGGTGTGTAACTATAGTATGTTTCCATGGCACTAGCCTGTTCAGTCAGCATTTATCTTGTGGTTGGCTGGCTTCAGCCCGGCAATAGTTGCTATGGCAGTGCTCTTGGACCTTGGCTAGGGCAGGGAGGGACTCCCCCTACTTCAAACACTCAGTTGCAGGCCGGAGAAAGGTTAGGCCAATGTGTAAGCAGCTATACACAGAGGGATTTGACTATACCCCTTGGTATTGTGAGGTAGTAATACCAACCCCTTACGTCAATGACCAAACTGTTGTTTGCTCGCCTGATCACAGTTACACACAGTTTGTTGTAGTTATGAAGGCAAACTTTGCATATGAAAACAAAGCCTGTGATTGGTTAATGACTGCTTCTGATCTGACTTTCACTCGATCCTGAGATAATATCTGTTTGTAAAGGAGCAGGCTGCTTCCTTCCTCCACAGACAATGACCAGACCAGGCTTCCCTGCGGCTCTTTCCAACTGTATAATGAGAAAATTCCTGGAATTCTTTGCCAAGCAGTAGACGAGTCAGTGGGAGAAGGCAGGAAAAGAAAAGGTTGCCTTATACCCGTTAGTGTGCAAGTACACGTGCATATTTTCCATGTCGATTTTTATCGCTGACTAACATGTGAGGTCTCGCAACCTACTGGCTACCCTCCACAGTGGGAAAGTAGGAGTTTTCAGAGCCAAGTCATGGTTGAATAAAAGGCCAGTCCCAACAAGCTGTGGTGGATTTATGAATTATCCCATTCGGCTTGTGTTTCTTGGCTCTTGCAGAGGCATCAAGGCTTTTGGGTGTGTCCTGCACTTAAACGTTCCAACACGTAGCCTTTCCCATACAGGGAATAAAACTACAAAAATTACAAACCTCCTAAAAATGAGCCCTGGAGGTATGAAAGACATGCGCGAGTGCCACTGTGGCAATGTGGCCACATGGTTTCAAATTAAAATCCAACCATGTCACCGCTTTACAAGTTCACAATGTTTCCTAAAAAGGGGGACAATGACCTGTTCCTCCTCCAGCAGAGAGATATCCTCTTCATGGAGGAACCTGCCATAAAAACTCTCCGGGGAGGTTTACTGACGCAGCACAGAGCATTGTTCAACAGACTTGTACAAAAGGCAAGTTGGTGCTGCCAAGATGACTGGAGCTGGCCAAATAAAAACACACGCACACACACACACAAACACACACGCATAGTAAACAGCCTCTCTTTCTTGTTCTCACTGTTAATAAACCATTTTGGGAACAGCTCCTGTTTATTGCACTTGTACGGGAAACCAACAGAAGTGTTGAAGAATACATAAAATGGTCCTGCACTTAAACCAGACTTGAAATAAAGGTCTAATTGAAGACCAAGACGTGATCCCTCCTGTCCTAACGGAGTCCACACTGACATCCCTACATTGTGGGCTAGGAAGTGGATCAAACTGGTAACATGAGGTTAGTAATATGGGGATACAAATTATTAAAATGAACCTCTACACAACTAGAAGAATAACAGCATCCATCTTTCTTCAAATAATCCTATTTCAAAATGAAGATGTATCTTGTTTCATTGTAATTAAATTATAAAAGGGCACGTACTATTTTTCTCTGGAATTTTTCAAAGCGAATTTGCAGTGTAACGCTCCCCAGTGTCATTCTGCTCCCATTCCTTGCATTTGTGTGTGTCTCGTTAACATAATGTATTCATGGCCATTTCCCACAACATCAACAAGACCAATAGAAAGAAAAAAATGCAAACTTTTTGATTATGGCCATTTTTGTGTACACTGTTTTTTGATTCTGTCTTGTAGTTTTGTTGCACACACACAAGAAAAAAACACTCCTTACGGGATAGAACATACAATCAGGCTTTTCATTATTTTGCCTCACCTGGTGCAAGCAATACAACTCATTTTGAGCAAGAACACAAGTACAGCAGAAAACCGTCAAAACCACACACACACACACACACACACACACACACACACACACACACACACACACACACACACACACACACACACACACACACACACACACACACACACAAAGTTTACTAGAAAAAGGCTGTGCACAATGGCACAGAATGGCATGTTTCAGGCCTGCTGGCAGGGTCGTGTGTTTTTTTCCCCGCCTGTGGGTCCAGGGAACTGGCCAGTCTGTTGAATGGATGACTGCAGCATGGAAAGAGAGTGTGTGTGCGCATAGCTAACAAATGCCATCACACTCTCCACAGCTGGGAAGGACGAAACTCGTGCTAATGACAACCACACTGTGAACTTCACTCAGGGCCAAGTGAAAGATGCGGCTAACGCTCCAGAGAAACGGTGGACCTCATACACTGAGACAACTGATTTTCCAAAACGTATACTGTCACCCTCAAATAGGCCTCTCCAATTTACAGCATGTGTGTCTTCTTTTAAAACAAGTTCCCTCTCACTGGGTTTCAGTGTCTATATTGTCCTGCACTGAAAGGTTGCCTAGAGTGACAGTCCACCTCTGTGTAGTCTGAATTAAAACAAAGACAACGGCTCCAGTGTGACCCACAGCTGGGTTCTGGCAACCAAATCCCCCAAAAAGCATAACAAATCTTTTGGCAGTGAGAGCACAAGGAAGTTTGTGAAATGGTTTTCTTCTTGTTTCCTTCGAACACGAGCTGATAACTTCATATTCAACACTGTGTGAAGTCATACGGTTTACCTCAACTTGATAAGTAAAATATGCGGTTATGGGGATTTCTAAATCTTCTCCTTTGTAGCTTGTTTAGTTAGCTGGAATAATCAGCTGTGATGCCTATGAAGTTATATTTTTCCTCAAAGATTGGCAGCTTATTGTGATTTTGGTCTTGAGCTACGTATTTCAGCTGCCCAAAGAAGTCCTCTACAAGGCTTTAGAGTTTAAGTCTTGTTGATTCATGTGCACAAGACACATGCAACTAACTACATGCACCTTCTACTCACACGGGTGAAGTCTTGGTCCTGCCGTGGATCTTATCCTCCTCCTGCTGCTGCTCCTCGTCTGAGCTGCTGCTGGCCGTGGCCTCGGAGTCCAAAGCCTCCTGCAGGCCTCTCAACACCGCCTGGCTGGAGCGGCTGAACTCGGTGAGCTCTGTGAAGGAACAAGCGGGTGTGGACAACTCCAGCCAGGAACAATGGGGTTTACTTCCCACCTGCATAGGCAGTACACCAGAAAGCATGGAGTCCGTGCTGTCTAGAGACGCACTGCCGAGTTGACAGTGCCTTTTCAGCCCCTCCAGCTGCTGGTCGCAGTGGAGCAAAGCGTTCTCTCCCAGCAGGGCTTGCAGCCTCCTCTGGAGCCTCCGAGCTCGGCCATGCAGCCCCGCCTGCCTGGATAGCTGCTCCTTCATGGCCGCCTCAAGCTCGCCTCTGGACGCCAGCCGGTCAGAGTTCACCCTACCACTGCAAAGTTGCACCGAAGCTGGAGGATGCCGGCCCATTGCAGCCGCTTTACCCTGTGTCAGCGTAGGCGGGGGTGCAAAGAAGGGAGTGTATGCCTGGGAGTCTATCTTCCCATGAGAACATGAAGGAGGAACACTGGTAACGATACGAGGGGAGTGATGCACATCACCACCATCTGGCCCACATTCAGGAGCACTACTGAGCCCATGCAGCAGGCAAGCCTCTTGGTCAGAGACTAAAAACATGTCTGGTACACCTGGGAAGACGCTGGCCACCTGATGAGAATTACGCAGGCCTTTGTTGAGGGAAAAGAGACTGAGGAGGGAAGCAGGGTTGGAAAGGAGCACTGTCTCACACTGGCTGGCAGACGCCTGCGGACACGAGGAAAGCAGAGGGTCAGCGGGGACGTCCAGGACATTCGCAGGGAGATCGGAGTCCAAGGAGGGAAACCGAGACAGTGTCAGCCACAACTTCTGTAGTTCTCCGTCGTCTATCAACCGCATCGGAGACTCTAGCTCAATACCACACACGGCTCGACCATCCGAGTCCATTCTGACAGTGGCGGGAGGCGAGGACAAGTGGATGCCATGGCCATCTTTCAGGATTTTGGTGAGGGCCGGGGCCATACCCCTGACGGTCAGAGTAGCCAAGACAGCAAACTTCACAGTCTGGCTCTCAAACCACCTGACCACAAAAAGAAAAGAAAAACCATGTTAGTTAAAAAATTGAAAATAAAATCCTATTTATTAGATACTGTGTCTCCGCTTATAATCATTGGAGACACTGCAATTATTCAATATTGATATTGAAAATTAGACGAAATAGCAGTTGCGTTTAGCGTCAAGCAGCTGACGTTGACGCATTGCGTGGTTAACGGGTCCACAGGTAACGTTCGCAGCTCTATAACGCCAGAGTTCCGTTAGTTTAACGTTAAATTAACAACGCCGTGACATTCGCCCTCACTTAAACTGTGTGAAATAAAATAGCTACGCTAGATAAACTGTGTCCAGTCACGGACAGTAACACGCCGTACACTATTGTTGTTATAACGTTAACGTGAACGTTACTCACCTGAACAAGAGGGGACGTTCAACCGTCGACTTAACATCGTTGATTCGATAAAAAAAAATTAACGCGGTTCAATATCAAAATCTTTATCGTTATGTTTCCCCTTCGCGGATCCTTCCAGAATCTGACCGATTGTCTGGCGAGCCAACTGGCTGTCCAATGGTGACATTTATGTTGCCCTCTTCTAGTCTCCTCTCATCCGCCGCTGCGCCTCCTTCTCCTCTCCTTCCTTCACTCATCAACTGTCGAGAGGACTAAACACATCTGAAAGAGGCGGGGCTGGACCAGGCTCGTGGTGCCTTCACGACCCCTTCAGAAGCTCAGACTTTAGGACATACAGAGTGAAACAAATCCGCATCGCATATTATGCTGTATTATTTGTTGTTGTCAATGTAGCGTTGCGGTTTGAATGTGGGCTTAAAAGGTACTTTTTGTAATTGTGTGTGAAGCGCACTGCATTCACCAAATAGTATTACGTGTATTATTTTTTATAAATTATTCTGTCATTTTTGTATCTTGTAATTAGTCAGGGTTTTTTTTTTACCGCATCATCTAATAACTAGCACAAATTTAATGTGTAAGTTATGGCAAAATATCTTATATTCATAAAAATCCTTTTTTATAATTCTCTAAAAAAATGTTTTTTTAAAAGATACAAGAACATTCTTTTGGATAATCTCATAATTATTTAGTTACTAGTATCATATCTTGTAAAATTACAAAGTCACAATAACTAAATGTGGTTTTCTTTGATGGACGTATAGCACTTCTATTGCACAGCAACTGCTTCAATTTAATTTCACAAACAGCGAAAATAACAGCTGGTGCAGTTGCAGTGTATGCAGCTGCTTTTTACTCACCCAGTGCTAGCGAAAGAGGGGCAGAAGAGCCCAACGTTTGAGATTGGAAAGGAAAAAGATGTCTCTTTTCATTTGTGTGAATCCTGAACCTTTGATATGGTGTCTGAAAACTCAAAAAGTATCATGAAAGGAAGGAATCATGAAATTATGATTAAAGACCAACAACAAGCTGATGAATTACATGTTAGTCCAACTGCCGTTGGCACAAGTTTGGACGGATGTGACAGGATAACAAAATCACCAAACAATTCGATAATTTATTTAGTCAAATTTGTTAAGCATGCAACAACAACAACAACAACAACAACAACAACAACAACAGAGACGTCATTCAAACTCTTAAACATTCATACATGTGATGAATGTTAGATACATTTCAATATTGAGGCACAGTAAACTTGGCTTTTACATTTAAAAAAAATACAAAAAAGCATACACAATACTCCTTAATGCAGAATGACACACATTAATATTAATCAGTAAAATACATTAACTTTGCTGCTTGTTTTCTTAAGAATTGCAATAATTCAACAACTGATATTTTGCAATGTAATTTTTATAAATGTCTTAAGTCATTCATGTGTGTTTTATCTAGATTGCAACATTTCCAACAGATTCTGAAGGTTTCGTTCTGGATCGTTTGACCTCTCTTTTTAAATTTCTTTTTTTTTCTTTTTCTTTTTTTTTTTTACAGTTTATGGTTTGAGCTCTGCCAGCATCAGTGGGAAAAAAACATTGACATTAATATATTCAGCAATAATTTTTGCAATTCAACAGCAATGGTCTTTTCTTTAAATATAAGTATCAGAATAAAAATGCTCTGCGACTAGTACATCATTATTTAAGTATATGATAGGCAAAACTCAACCTATAAAAAGGCTAAACAGGCTATGTTCAAATTCATACATTATTCTAGTTTTGTAATATTATAATTAATTTAAGATAACCATTGCTAAAGCATCTACACATCAATTGCGTTTTACTGTTCTAAATGGTCAGAGCTAATTTTAAGAACCTTAATCTTAACAATAAATCCCATATTATCTTAAAAGATTTGTGTGGGAACTGCAAAGTTAAGAACAATAGTTCCCTATAAAGTTGTATGTATTGAAAAAAGAAAGAGGATGCTATTTTTTAAAGAATTAGTCTGTAGATTTCAGGAAGACCAGGACCCATGCACGTCTTTTAGAGAAGGTGTGTCAACACATCAAGTTTCTTAGAGAATGTAGTAAACTAATTTAGAAGCTTCCATTTATAGATTCATAAGTGTCTTAGCTTCACCTCAGCAGAGCCCTGGTCTTCTGGTTTGAGCTTCAGCATCTTCTTCTTCTTCAGACGGTTGTACTTGAGGTGCTTTGCAGCACTGAGCTACTCTAAGCCAGATGTGTGCTGCTCTCTGCCTGAATACAGCCTGACCAGCTCCCAGGTTGAACAAAGTGCCTGCCATGTACAAGTTGATGACAGTGGAATCGACAAAAGTCACGTTTAAATCGCCTTTAAGAATCAACTTGTGCATAGTCCACAAAGCACAGAGCACATACAGGACTCCCTGTAGGATGCCAGTAACGGTGACCCTCACCTGATTCCTAAACTGTGGACAGGACAGAGATTGTCCATTTGCTACCATACGACGCATGTGTCCACACAGGTAGAGTACAGTAGAACCACTGGAGATCAACATAACACACAGACAGAAAGTAAAGTGGGTCTTCAGTATAGAAAACACAATTAAAAACACATGTTTTCGGAAATACTTAAAAAAATTGTTCTGAGTCACTTGATAAACCTCGGTGGAATGGTTGCTGAAACCAAATCCATCAAGATCAATAGTGAGTGAATAGATGGAAGTAAATTCAATTAAACTGTAAATTCTCTCAGTAAGCCACATGCAGTAGATGATGGATTTCACGTTCTTCTTAATCCAGATGAAGAGAGCTCTCTGTGCAGGTACGATCTGGCAGCAGTAGAAGAAGTTCAGCCAGACAGAGGAGGTCATACTGGTGGACACGCTGCAGATCATCGCCACATAGAAGATTTTGGAAATGTTGACGATGTTAGGAAAGACCACCACAGTAACTGACACCACATAAGTTATTGTAGAGCCGATCAAGGACCCCAGGAGAAGCTTCAATGGTTGCTTGATCCTTTCTCCGTGAAGTGGACAGAGCATGCAAAACATGTAAAATGTAGTCGTCACGATGATCCAAAAAAAAAAAAGACCATTACTTATGGCATATGTTTGAAAGTCCATCTTTATTCTGTTTGCTGTTTCCGTTTTGTGTCTTCTTCCCTTCTTGACAGCTTACAACTAAAGCAAGTAAGACTATCAAACTCTCTGCAACATACTAAATACAATGAATTTGCATCTAATGCAAATCAGAATATGTAAATAAATCATATTCTTGTGAAATCGCCTAGAAAATGAAATACAGACATTACTTTATGTTTTTTTACTTCACGGGTTGATAATTATTTTACAACATGAATATGTATTATTTATTTTACAACGTTTGTTTTCCAAGCACATATATTTAAGTTGAGAAAGTTGACAGTTTTATGAAATATATCAGATAGAAAGTTAAAGAATCTAAACGCTGCTTCCCCATTTACAGTCTTAATGCTAAAGCTATGCGAATTGCCTCATGACAAACTCCAAAAATGGGAAAAAATAGCGTATTTTCTAAAATACAACATAATATGTGTGTGTGTGTGTGTTTGTGTGTGTGTGTGTGTGTGTGTGTGTGTGTGTGTGTGTGTGTATATATATATATATATATATATATATATATATATATATATATATATATATATATATATATATATATAGAGAGAGAGAGAGAGAGAGAGAGAGAGAGAGAGAGAGAGAGAGAGAGAGCAGCTCAGACATGCTGCATCACTACCACTTAAGCAGCACTTAAAACTAATATATTTAAATCTCCTATTAACCTGTGATGGATCTGGTTGTTTGTTTTTACTAAGTGCCTTGTGTACCTTTTAATAAAGAGCGCTATCCAAATCAAATGTATTATTATTTAAACTTCAAAGAATGAGGAGGAGAAATATGGATCACACATGTATTTATTGCTTATCATATTTCTACCACTACCACTCATCACCTACAAATCCCTAAACAACCTGGCCCCTCCCTACCTTGCTGACCTCCTCCCCCTCCACGCCCCAACCCGTTGCCTCAGGTCCGCCAGTACAACCACTCTAAAGATCATCAGGACTAAGCGCCGGACCTGGGGCGACAGGGCCTTCTCAGCTGCTGCACCCCCTCGACCCCCCCACCCTCTGGAATACCCTCCCCATCCACATCCGTCAGGCTCCCACCCTACCATCATTTAAACAAGCCCTCAAAACACAGCTCTTCCAACTTGCTGTCACCTGATAAACCTCTGCACCTGCCCTCCGCTCTGCCCCACGCAGCCTCTTCTGTTTACTTCTCATTATTTCTTTATTACCTTACACATTTTGTTGTTTGTTTTTGTTTGCTCTTGTCTTCACGTTCGTGTTCTGTTGCGTCTGTTATTGTCTATTATGTAAAGCGTCTTTGTGTACTATAAAAAGCGCTATGTAAGTTGAAACTATTATCATTATCATTATTTCCAACAGGTCATGAAGGTAACGTTTTCCAACATTTGACTTTAATCAGCATTTACGTGTATATGATTGATGGAATAGTATATTATTATCATTTGTGATGTTTTGACCTTTAATTCACTTAAATGATTTGGAAGATTTGCCAAAAAAAACATGACATGAAGACAAACAGTGAGAAGTGATATTTCTGCCTGATTTAAATCTTTTCTATATTATGTATAGAAATTATGTATTATCTATACAAATAGCGTGTGTGTGTGTGTGTGTATGTGTGTGTGTGTGTGTGTGCGTGTGTCCTCAGTGATACCAACATTCCCTCTTGGCAATAACTTGCAGCTATTTTAGAGTTACAGAGTAGGCTGGGAATAGATGTCTTAACCCGTTTCTGAAAGGACTAAACAAACTAAATATTACGTGAGATGTTGTCAATTAATATGTTGCACTATGGTGACAGCTAGGCGAGCTGTTTCCCCTTTTACAGTCTAATTACTAAAGCTATGCAAATTGCCTCATGACAAACTCCCATAATGAAAACAAATTAGCATCTTTTCTAAAATGTAATATATAATATAAATATATATATATAAATGGTAAAATGATGTTGTCTGACAGCAAATGTTACAATGACACCTTTCCTTTTCCATTCTGTTCCATTCTTTCTTACTCAACATTGCTTTATTTTTTTTTAGCAAACTACTGTTACTCAACCTCACGCAGCACCTTGGTTCTACCCATCCATATTATATGAACCTTTAACATGGTGTCTGAACATTCAAAAAGTAGCAGAAACATGAATACATGTGATTAATGTTAGATACATTTTAATATTGAGACACAGTAAACTTGGCCCTGACATAATAATCACAAAAGAAGAACACAAATTGACTTATTTTCAAAGAATGACACAATAAATACATTGACTTTGCCGCTTGTTTTCAAAAGAATTGCCACAATTCAACAACTGGTGTTTTGTAATGCGATTTTCATACATTTCTGAAATCGTTCATGTGTATTTAATATAGATCACAACATTTCCAACAAATCCTGAAGGTATCGTTTTAGATTGTTTGAGCCCTCTTATTTACAGTTTATGGTTTAACCTCTGCCAGCATCAAAAGGTAAAATCATTAACAGTTAACTTCAACTTAATTTTCAAACTTAATTTAAAATCAAACCATATGAAAAGCAGAAATCAAGCATTTACAAAGCTGTAAATAAATAATATATATAAATGAAGATATAATTTGTTACAGTTGAGGGGGTATCTAACTGTACATAACATAAAAACACAACTTTTCATATACTTCTGAGGTGTAAATAGTTCCATATTTGAACAGAACATGAAAGAAGCTCTGATCTCCTCCATGTATATTGTAATCATCATGAGCAGCTTGCATCCATTTATAGATTCATAAGTGTCTTAGCTTCACCTCAGCAGAGCCCTGGTCTTCTGGTTTGAGCTTCAGCATCTTCTTCTTCTTCAGACGGTTGTACTTGAGGTGCTTTGCAGCACTGAGCTACTCTAAGCCAGATGTGTGCTGCTCTCTGCCTGAATACAGCCTGACCAGCTCCCAGGTTGAACAAAGTGCCTGCCATGTACAAGTTGATGACAGTGGAATCGACATAAGTGATGTTTAAATTGCGTTTAAGAATCAACGTGTGCATAGTCCACAAAGCACAGAGCGCATACAGGACTCCCTGTAGGATGCCAGTAACGGTGACCCTCACCTGATTCCTAAACTGTGGACAGGACAGAGATTGTCCATTTGCTACCATACGACGCATGTGTCCACACAGGTAGAGTACAGTAGAACCACTGGAGATCAACATAACACACAGACAGAGAGCAAAGTGGATCTTCAGTATTAAAAACACAATGGCAAACACACGTGTTTGAAAATATTTTAAAAAATTGTTCTGAGTCACGTGATGAACCTCTGTGGAATGGTTGCTGAAACCAAGTTTACCATGATGAATAGTGAGTGAATAGATGGAAGTAAATTCAATTAAACTGTAAATTCTCTCAGTAAGCCACATGCAGTAGATGATGGATTTCACGTTCTTCTTAATCCAGATGAAGAGAGCTCTCTGTGCAGGTACGATCTGGCAGCAGTAGAAGAAGTTCAGCCAGACAGAGGAGGTCATACTGGCGGACACGCTGCAGATCATCGCCACATAGAAGATTGTGGAAATGTTGACGATGTTAGGAAAGACCAGCACGGTACCTGACACCACATAAGTTATTGTAGAGCCAATCAAGGACCCCAGGAGAAGCTTCAATGGTTGCTTGATCCTTTCTCCGTGAAGTGGACAGAGCATGCAAAACATGTAAAATGCAGTAGTCACGATGTTAAAAAAAGCAAAAGGCCCATTACTTATGACATATGTTTGAAAGTCCATCTTTATTCTGTTTGCTGTTTCCGTTTTGTGTCTTCTTCCCTTCTTGACAGCTTACAACTAAAGCAAGTAAGACTATCAAACTCTCTGCAACATACTAAATACAATGAATTTGCGTCTAATGCAAATCAGAATATGTAAATAAATCATATGCTTGTGAAATCGCCTAGAAAATGAAATACAGACATTACTTTATGTTTTTTTACTTCGCGGTTTGATAACTATTTTACAACATGAATATTTGTGATTTATTTTACAAAGTTTGATTTCCAAGCACATCTATTTAAATTTAGAAAGTTGAAATTTTCATGAAATATTTCAGATAGAAAGTTAAAGAATTTAAACGCTGCTTCCCCTTTTACAGTCTTAATGCTAAAGCTATGCGAATTGCCTGATGACAAACTCCAAAAATGGGAAAAAAATAGCGTATTTTCTAAAATACAACATAATATGTGTGTGTGTGTATATATATATAAAAATGCTAAAATTATGTTTTGTGATAGCAAATGTTACAATGGTATATTTCTGTTCCATTCTTTCTGACTCAAAATTGCCTTATTTTTAGCAAGCAACTGTTTCCACGAACTCAAACTCATGTCACAAATTTGTTCTAGGTATCCTCATTCAGCAAAACCGTTGACATGGTGTCTGAAAACTCAAAAAGTAACAGGAATCATGGAAGATTTAAGAGCAAACAAAAATCTGATGCCCTAAACTTAAATCAAAGGGCACAACTGTGGACAGATGTGACAGGATAACAAAACCAAAAAAACAACATGGTCATTTATTTTTTGTCCAATTTGTTAAGTATGCAACAGCAACACAGACATCGTTCAAACCATTAAACGTCAATACACGTGTTGAATGATAGATACATTTGATTTTGAGACAAAGTAAACTAAGCCCTTATATAAGAATAACAAAAGAAGCATGCATACTCCTTCACACAGAATGACACACAATAAAATGAATCAGTAAAATACACTAACTCTGTTTTTTTTTTAAAGGAAAATACTTCTTGACCGGCTTGTGAAATGAGGATGGCAGGAATTTATGATTGAACAAATACATTTTGTTATTATATTTGAACATATTACCTGAATCTAAGAGTCTTCCAGTTGCT
>NW_027175843.1:14175339-14257839 GCF_023055335.1 Clinocottus analis
TCTCTGCCCCACTCCGTGGATATGCGGTTATTTTTGGGGAAGTCTGCGTACGGGGACATCTGCAGGTCTCCACTCTTGAAGATGATCTTGTTGATGTCATTCTTGTCTTTCCTTTGAGGTCAAACATTTATATCAAAGTTAAACCTGCCCAATGTCACCAGCATTTTTCAGTTCAGATGGACTGATGATCATTTCAAGTTATTAAACGTTCGGCCAAAAGGTAATTGCACTTGTTGTATGGTCTCGGATCGCTTGTTTGGTATTCATGAACATATAAATACTGTAGGACAAGGCCGATTGCTGCATTAGTATCAAGGAAACGTCAGTTTTAGACTTGAAGGTACATTTCACTGCAAACCAAGAGTTTAGTTACTAAGTGTTGTACGAACAATAACATCAGTCTTACTTGCAACAAGTGACAATGAGAGCAATGACGAGGACGAGCAGCAGAGCGCCTCCTGCAGGTGACACCACGATTGCGATCAGCTTGTAAACTGTAATGTAAAAAATAACAGCGTATTAAATGCTACACTTTAAAAAACAACGTAAAGAACACATTTGTATTTATTTCACAAAATGTAAACTGTATTGAAGATAAATGTTTTGTGTTTTATGCCTGTTCAATGGCTGACTTTGAGGCCACTTACAGTTTCCACAGTTGAATCCTCCAAATCCAAACATGCACCTGAAAAGTAGAAACAGAGAATAGGGAGTAAAAACACTTGGCATGAGTGGATCAATTCTCTTGGGAAAAATTAAATCCAGTTGAACTTACGGAACACAGGTGTTATTTTCCAGCTTGTAGCCATCGCCACATTCTGAAACAAGACGTTTTCTTCAGAAGGAGTCTAGATTTTAAGTTGCCGCCATTTAAATCACGTTAAATACATTTTTCCCATCTTATAATATGCACTTATTCTTGAATGTTTGTCTTTAGTCATTAAAAAAAAACACATATACCTTCACAGAAAGTAGACATGCACACACGTATCTCACCTAAGCAGGACTGGTCATCAGGGTTGTGTTTGTAGTAACCCTGAAGACACTGGCAGTCGGCTGTGCCTCTGTTGTCGGTGCAGGTGGAGCGTTCTGTATCACACTGAACCTTCTGGGCCACACACAGACTTTCCACTGGAACACAGTGTGGACACAATCAGTCATGACTGCAGGGGCACAGGGGTATGATCATAAAACACGGCGGAAGCTACCTTGTTGGCCTCAACGAGCTATTCGGTTTCATCTCACGAGAAAGTCTGATTTTATTTCTCCAAAGTTATGCTTCCATCATACTTAAATGGCTCCTGCATGTGTGAGCTCATTGTGACTTTATTGTTATTATGTATGGTATTGTTTGTACACTTGTACTTTGCTGTTATTGTAAGATTCTCTCCAGCAGTTGTGAAATATCGCAGCTGGATGTTGAAGATTTTAAATTATGTGATGATGTAACTGTAGGGGCCGTTTGTGGCTAAATGGTGGCCTCTAGTGTCTGTAAACATATTGACAGCTGCTTTTGGTAGCCTGCCCTCAATCCCATTTAAAGTAGGCCAGGGAAAAATGGTATTAAATTTGGCAAAAATTTGCAAAAGTATGACTATGATGACCAGCTTTCATGCCGTATTACCGTGGTAAGTGAGCTGGTGGTGCAGGACCATGCGGCAGTGGGCCAATGCGGAGCTGCAGTTGCTGAGAGACATCTGGATGCTGTTGTAGACCTCTGCGCCCGTCACATCGGTGGTAATGGAAAACATGTTGACAGCTGAGATGCGAACGCCGTCCTGCCCTCTGTGGGGGAAGAAGTCAGAAGTCAGAGGTCAGTACAGAGGTATATACTGACAAATCGTCCATGTTGCATCAATTAAAAAAAATGGCCGGTGGGGGTAATTATGAATTATAACCACTTTGTACTTTTGTGATTTTGATAATGTAACAATAAATATAGAACAATAGCAGTTCAATTCATTTGTACAGCACAAAATCACAAAAATGTGGCTTTACACTCTGTACAACATACAACATCCTCTGTCCCAGGACCCTCGCGTCAGAAAAGGAAAAACTCCCCCCAAAACAGCCCCTTCAACGGGGGAAGCAAAGGAGAAAGACACTTCCGGTAGAGCAACAGAGGAGGGATGCCTTTCCCAGGATGCCCAGAAGTGCTATATACGCCATGCGTACAGAATGAACAACTTAGTAGAATAACCGAAACGGTTTAGTGATGAAAGGGACTTACTTCTTACTCAGTGTCGAGCGGATGTATCCTTGGAGGACGGACAAAGAAGCATTGAGCTGAGGTGGAGACAGGAAGAGAATGTGTGGGAGACATAATACACATAAACCCACCTGAGTATTTCTCAGAAATGAGCAGAGACAATGCAGCGATGTGGACTGCCTCTCACCAGCTGGATGATCTCTCTCTGGATCTCATGCACGATGGCGCTCTTGAAGATAACGGGGTCATGTGGCAGTCTGTTAACACTGAAAGTTCCCAGAAACGCCTTGACTGTGGAGTGGAAATATACCGTCAGTAAATCAAGAGGAGAGGGCCTTTGGGGGAACAACTTGGAGCATATTTCCGTCACCTGTGATTGACTTGTTGTTTTCTTTTGGTTCCGTATTCAAGGGGTCTTACCTCTGGTGCACGTGCGTCCATCCTCCAGGTCGAACCCGAGAGGACATTCACAGCTAAAGGAACCTCGTGTGTTGACACACCTGGACCCGACGGGGCAGGGGTCCCTCTCGCACTCATCCACATCTGGACACACGAGTACATGCTGGTATTACAATACACTTCTGTACAAGCCTATACAAGACAACTGATACCTGAATACTTATCTTAATCCTCGGCACTCTATGAAAAAACAATGTTGTTGTCACACTGTCAGGTAGGAGGAGGGACGCTCACCCTGGTTGCAGGTCGGTCCGGTCCACGCCTGCTGACAGTGGCAGGTGAATTGATGCCCTTCGTAGCTCACACACATCCCTCCGTTCATACAAGGGTTTGACACGCAGGGGTTTCCTGGAGTTCAGAGAGGCGATGAAGCATTTTTAATGTAAAATTATGATAACTACAAATAGTTTGGCACAAACAGTGGTTTAATCAATCTCATCATGTGAATTGTTTGTAATGCACATGTTCACACCTGAGCTAATTTAGCTATTATTTTTATGTATTCTTTTCAATAGCTGGGCTTCTTTCAAATTGCTTTAATATTATCTGAACCTTTAATCTCATGTCGTGTGATCTGAAAGTGTAATGCTTTTTTTAAAAATTTTTTATAAAAGAGAGTAACAATGTGTTCCTGTGAAAATGTCAAGGAGTGTCACTGAAAATGAAGGAAGCGTGTAAACACTGACTTGGGGGTGTTGGTGCCTTGGTGGGTGGTGTCGTGCCCACCAGCTCTGTCGTTCCTCTCTCTGTCTGTTTCCTTGTGGTCTGCAGCGGCGCCGTACTCGTGGGTGGGGCGCTGTGGGTGTAGGTGGTGGTGACGTGCGGGCTATGAGTCGTGGCGATTCCCAGAGGGCCTGTGATTGTTTCTGTCTGCAGAGTGGTGGCGTTTGTGGGGTTAGCCATCCAAGTCGAGGGCTCCTCCGGGGTTTGGCTGGGTGACGCGCCTCGAGTCGGCAGCGCCGCAGAGGTCGGAAGGGCCAAGGTGGAGGATGTGAAGGAGGATGTCGTGTGCGGGATGGTGATGGTGGCCTCGGTAGGTGACCTTGAGGTGGAGCTGCTAGCGGAGCTGCTAAACATGGAGGGGGAGGTTGCAGGTACAAGAGGGGGTGGCGTGGGGTTGGTGGTGGACGCAGTGGCTTTGACAGTGGCTTCCTCTGTTATCTGTGATCTGTCCGAGAGAAAAAAAATGTTTCATCAAATGTCTTACAGACTTCCGACAATAACAGGGAAGAGTTTTCATCTTCACACATCACGACATCAAGAAGGCATTAGTGTCCGTAGTTTCAGCCAAAAACGTGTCGCATTCCTTTGAAGCTTATAGAGCAGAATTTGCTTGTTAAAACAAGAATATTTCTTAATAATAACATATTATTTAGCAATAATGATAATTTCTACACTGTGCTGCCATGCTTGTGCACCAATCTAATACATCCTTTCCTTGAACCATTATCCTATTTTCTATTTAATTATGGTAAAAAAAAAAAAGTACCTTTCAGTAACAGTGACAGGTGTGCTGGTGAGGAAGACCTCAGTAAGCAGCACCGGAGTGTTTGTCAGCGAGTCGTCTACTTCAGATGTACTGGTGCTGACCGTAGGCGTTGCCATGGTCAGACCCACGCCCACGCTGTCCTCCAAGGTCTGGGATGAAACCCCCTCAGTACCCTCCTGGTTCTGGGTGCTGGATCTATGAGCTCCGGTGGAGGACTCGGTGGAGGACTCAGTGGAGGACTCAGTGGAGGTTGTAACACTGGAGCCCGACCCCTGCTCCGTCCCTGAGATGTTAGTGGGGCCTTGTGTAGGTGACGTGACGGTAGGCATGGAGGAAAAGGACACTTCAGATTGGTCAGTGCTGGGTTCAGTCCCTCTGAGAGGTGGTGTTGAGTCAGAGGTCTCCTCTGATGTTGAGGTGTATTGATGATGGGTGGCATTAGGTTTTCCGGTCAAACTTTGGGTTCCTGTGGACCCCCCTGTGCTGCCCGTGTCTGGAAACATTTCCTTAAAGGAGTTGGTCATGTGTTGGTCTGTTGTGTCCCTACTGTCAGTCCTGGCGGCCGAGGCGCTGTGGGTATAGTCCTCAGTCTCTGTAGACTGAGCAGAAATACTCCAGGTGGAGGGGGGCTGGTGGGAGTTGGAGTCTCCTGTAAAGGCAGAGGAGGTGCTGTTGCTGGAAGAGGAGGTGACGGACAGCAGGGTCCTCTCCCCGGCACGACTGATGGTGGTGGAAGTGTCGGTGCTGTCGGTGTGGACGGCTGCGTGGGACGTCAAGGCTGAGGCATCTCCTAGTCGCAGGGTGGTGTCTGCGCTGTCCTGTGGGAGTCTGGCCTCCTCTGTCGACATCCAGGAACTAGCCTCCCAGGACCCAGCAAGGGAGGAGTCTGAGACCTGGTCTGTGTTAGTAGTGTCCTTCCAGCTGCTGCTGTTGCTGCTGCTACCACTACTACTGCTGATACTACTACTACTACTACTACTACTGATACTACCGATACTACTACTGCTGCTGCTGCTGCTGATACTACTACTACTACTACTACTACTACTACTACTACTACTACTACTGATACTACTGCTGCTGCTGCTGCTGCTGCTGATACTACTACTACTGATGCTGCTGCTACCACTACTACTATTGATACTACTAATGCTGCTGCTGCTGCTGCTGCTGCTAATACTCATGCTACTGCTGATGCTACTACTACTACTACTACTACTACTACTACTACTACTACTACTACTACTACTACTACTACTACTACTACTACTGATGCTGCTGCTCTCAGTCGTGGCTACAACAGTGGAGGTGAGTGGTTCAGTAGACTGACTAAAGTCCTCTAGTGACTCGCTGCTGGTTTCTGTGAAGGTTTGTGTCTGTTCAGTATCTGTGGGCAGAAAAAGAAAGAAAGAAAAAACATTATCAATGATAAACTAATGCCAATGTAAATCAGATGTGATGCTTTTTTATATCACTGTACATTGAAAATGTTTGACTCTGGACAGTTTGTTGAACACATCAAGTGGGGCAATGGCATTTTTGGCTATTTTCTAATGTTTTATACACCAAACAACAACCCATTAATTTACATTTTCAATGGTAGGATATACACTTTTCATGAGGATTTGTTCATGTGTTTTCAAAGTACCACAAGTTATGTGAACCAGGTAACTTAACGCTGATGTTAAGTTCTTCAAAAAAAAATACTACTAAACAATATCCGTGCTCTGGCTATTTCTGTACTTTCATTTTCATAACTCTCCATATTGTGGCTCACTTTCTGCCGCGGCCACCAGAGGCTGCTCAGCAGGCTGCGTCTGGCCCGAACAGACTGCGGAACAGGGGAAGATGTTGTGAGAAGAAACATTGCCCGCTGCAGAGGCAATGAATTTTGGGTGGAGAACAATTGGCAACCCGGCTCGTAAGCTTGAACAAAGGCTTGAGGTACTAAATATGGCGGTGACGGCCTCCCTTGGGAATTGGCCATTTCCTTCCTAAAGCTGAGTGAGCACAAGGCTGGCAGAAAACTGTCACTGTGGATCTGTGCGTGTTTTCGTGCTCAGTGTCAGAGGAGAGTGTTTTTTTGTTGTTAAATCATAAAAAAAGCACCCAAACATTAGTCAAGCACAGAAGGGGAAATATCAGAAGAAAATAAACATCAAAACTGTTTTTAAAACTGTCTAAAGATCACTGTCAAGTGTAAATAAAACTGTATTGTTGGTTGCAAAACACTGAATACTTTTTTGTCCCGACTTAAGACTTTAAAGCGGAGAAAGCTGTCATCACAACATTGACATGAATTTTTCATGTTGAGATGGTGAACAAGTTTATATACAGTTGCCATCCAATGTCCGCGGGTTACATTAGCATTAAATTGGACTTTGATAAGTCTAATATTTACTCTCATGTTATCCTCTTGCTCAATTCTGTCCACAAGCTAACTTTGTGTCATAGTTGTTTGATGCAGAGCAAGTTGTGTAGAGTAGCAGAGTTTTATTTCTGCTGGAGCTGGAAAAAAAAAACGCCATGAAAGCGGTGAGACTTAATTGAGGTTGCGGGCCATAAAAACAAAATAATGAGCTGGGAGACGCGAAAATGCATCATCGAGCTGATGGGAAATGCAGAGTTGGATGATAATTATCCGGGTATTCATCACTATACACGCCACGTAAAAGTATTGAGTGCCGCTTTAAAATACATAACTAGTGAGCTTAAAAACAAGTCCTAAAGAATCAAGTACATGTGAGAGAAAAAGGTATTTTTTCTGCTCGAGAGGTTGTTGTTTTTTTCTCTTTCCATCGCTGATGCTGTGCCGTCTGACAGCCTGTTATCTGGCCCGTCTCCAGCAGCCCAGGACTGGAACAACAGCACTCACAGGCTGAGACAGCGGTACTTGACAGCATCCTGACAGCAAGCACACACAGACACACACACACACACATAGCCATCAGTAGCCACCATCCAGAAACCAATGGAGAGGAGAGTTCAAGTGCAGAACAGCCCCGTCCACTGGGAGTCTGTGAGGAGAAGCCACTGGACTATTTTTCTCTCTCACTTCCTCTGCATGTGTCGCTCTCATTATTTCATTTTCTCTCTCTGGATAAAGTCCAGGCAAAAAAAACTCAGACAGGAACGTGGTGTTGGCAACAAGTGAGGGACACTCCCAGATTCTCTGCTGTTTATCTCTCGGCTCTCAACTAATAACACGAGCTGTAATGTTGTCTCGCCTTCACACATCTCTTTTTTGAAATGTCATCTCTTTCACACCAGAAGCTCAGTCGCTCGCATCTTGTTTGAAGCAAATGCAGCCGTGTTGTCATATGGATGAGGATGGATGCTGGAATGAGTTTGTGATTGTGTTGTTTATGTTTTATTGCCTGCAGATCAACTAGATAATTTGTTGCTGTGGATTTTTGTAATATTCAGTGACTAAATATGAGCTGTATTTGTCCCCTGTGAATCTGGGTGCTATCAGTGTGAGGACAGTGAATCGTTTTCACTGTATCATTCTTCAGCAGGAGCATTTTAGCCTCACATTGTCTCCCAGTCTGAATGCATCAAGTGTGACTGAAACCAAGCAAAAATCTCACTGGACAAAAAAGCTAAATCTTCACAAGGGCCATCTTAAGTCATCACTAACGTCGCTGTTCACTTACAGGAAGTATAGCCTGTAACCACATCTTATCTTAAAAGAGTCAAGTTTGTGTATGTCTTATTGTAATGGTCTATAAATGCAGAATAATTTGGGTCCACTTTGGATTTAAATGCTGAAGCCTGACACAGTATGTCAAAGTCTCCCTGGACTATAGGAGCCCATTCATCGACACAGTTTTTATAGTTTAATATATATTAAATAATAATAATAATAATAATACTAAATATAGCATCAGAGTGAGACATAATGTAGCGTCAACAAGTTTTGAAGTTTTCATTACTAAACTGCTGTATGTACTGTGCTGCATGTTTATTATTTGTAGGATATATATATATATATATTTATATATACATATAAATATATATATATATATATATATATATATATATATATATATATATATATATATATATATATGTGTATAGTATACTTGAATGTGACCTATTGGCAAACTGTAGCATTAGTAGTGTTAGCAGTAGTAGTAGTTGGTAATAGTAGTAATAATACAGTACAATAATAGTAATAGTATGTTAATCATAAGAAAAGTGCAGTTGCGTTGAAATGATCATAAAGTTAAAAAGAAGTAGTTTTGCAAATTTGAACTGCAAAACTATAAATGTATGACTTTTACACAGAGCGGGTCGATCGCCCACATTCATAAAGTGTCTGTATAAAAGCTCTCTGTTCATGAGGCACAGGCCAATATGGGATGTTTTCCTTTTTCGTTTCATGTTTGCTGGTGGTTGCATTATGCATTTTAATATTCAATGTGTACCCTCTGGGATTAAATTAGACTTTCTTCCTACTGGCTGGTGTACATATTAGTCATTAATGTGTATTTTGCAGCGTTATCTCTAAATTGTTAACTACCTCCCTGTTTTGAGAGGCAATCTGCTGAAGCTATTGACCAATGCGTACAGCGGTCCATACACCTTATCGACACCTGCATGAGTGGGGGGTAAAATGTCAAGTCTTTTTTTCTTTTTGTGGCAACCGCATCACCTCAGGATCTCACAGGAAAGTATCAAAGGTGTCAAAAGATGTGTAGACGATGATCAGATGTGATGGATCCTGATAGAAGGTACACATGAGAAGGTCTGAGTGTTGGTTTTTAATCAAATTAAATTAAGTGAATGAGTCGAGATAAACTAGTGAATCACATTTTACGGACCAAGGTCCAAGTCTTCTGTCAGTCTTCGTTCTTCAGAAAGGTTTGTCAGTTTAAAGTGGAAGTAAGGAAGTAAAGTAAAAGTAAAAGGTATAATAGAGGACTCCACACATGTGAGCACACAGTATGAGCCTTAAGAACACTTTTCATATTGAAGTACAAATTAAACAATTAGTTGAGGAATTGGTCAGCAACAGAAAATGTTTTTGCATCTGTCAGTGGATCTCTCTGTATTTTTAAAGCAAAAAATGCAAAATAATGCGCTGGGTTCAGCGTCTTCATTGTAATGATTTTCTGTTTTCCTTAGTCTATCAATAAATCAATGTTTAAATATGTCAACGTAGAGCTTTTGAAACTCTCAATGGACACTTCTCACATGACTCAATCAATGGAGAAAGGATAAAAAAAAATTGTTGAATGAAAATAATTGTTAGCTTCAGCTCTATAATGACACAAAGAGCAAAGCACTTGTTGCATGGCACTAGGTCAGCAGTTATCAGCTTAACTAATTCTGGCATGCAATGTGTGGCAAAACAGCAACATGAAAGTCACATTTTTCATTCATGTGCATGTAGTTCATGTACAAGAAGTTGCAAATTATAGCGATCCAACACACATTATTGAGACATCAACATGGTTTATCATTAATGAGCTTTGCTGTGGTATTTATATTGTGAGCACTGCTCCAAGTTAAGCTTCCTGTGATATGGTTCAGGTGAAAAGAAGACATTTGGAGACTTTGCAAGGGAAAGATATGATCAACCAATGTAACTTGTTGTTCAGTTGCACTTGTCGTAAAAGGCCAGAGAGAGAGAGAGAGAGAGAGAGAGAGAGAGAGAGAGAGAGAGAGAGAGAGAGAGAGAGAGAGAGAGAGAGAGAGAGAGATCTTACCGACATGTCCAGCAGCAGCAGCGGTCGTAGTGTGTGTTTCAGCAGTGTGTGTGAGCAGGATGTTCATCTGTGATGGGGATAAACTTTCGCTGGAGTGCGAGGTTGACGTGTCATTGCTCTCCCCGTTACCGAGTTCATCTGTGACGGGCGAATAAGACAATCCTGCTGTGACCGGATCCGTGCTGTTGATGGTGGGGGTACCTGCCCCGAGGGGCCGCGGCAGAGCCAGCAGGAGGACCGACAGAGACACACAGAGGACCTGATTCAAGAACCACGTTTCCATGATTTCCAAGACCCCCACACGGTCGCCGATAGTTTCCGTAAAGTCGAGTGCAGGCCGGGGAGTCTCCGGGGGACACCATGGGAGGAGCGCTGCAGCTAGTCGCGAAGTTTCACGAGAATTGAATAAATCCTGGAGCAGGTCCGGAGGAGATCCGCTGCTCAGACGGCGGGGAACGGAAGATAACAGAGCCGAGGCAGCAGCCTATTATCACAGCAAAGGAGCCCGGGCTCCTCCTCCTCCTCTTGCACACACACACACACACACACACACACACACACACACACGCACACACACACACACACACACACACGCACACACACACACACACGCACACACACACACGCACGCACGCACGCACGCACGCGCACGCACGCACACACTCTCTCTCTTCTGTCCCGAGAGATTTGGAAGTTGTGAGACAGATCAAACAACACAGTGCGTCAGTACTCTGCTCTGGAATATGATAGCTATCAACCACTGAACAGTATTAAATAAAACAAATATAATAATAATAATAGCAATAATAATAATGACTCTTTACCTCTTCATTAGGACATGTCCTATTATTCAAAACCTACATTAATACATTTTAAAGTCTGACTTGAGACGTAAGCATTTCTTGAATATATTTTTTTTTATTTTGTTTATTTAAATGGTGGAAAAGGGATAAACACGTTCGTGATGACATTTGATTCTGCAGTATTTTAGACTTTCAAGGCAAAACTGTTACAGTATTATCAATAATACATTGGGTATGTACATCATTTATCCTTTTGACCCCTCGCAGTGACTCGCAAGAGTTACACATGATCCCTTCATTGTGGTGGTCGGTTATAATGGAGAATAACAATTTTACAATAGAGTGTTGAGCACGAAATGCTTGGTGCATTTACATTACTGGCATATGAATATATTTAGCTTGTGTGAACTCTAGTTGCCTGCAAATGTTCAGATTATACTTGCTGCTGCTTTCTCACCTTCATGACAAAATGCACAAATTACTGCTGTTGTTTAGGCTTAACCCAAAAGAGTATTTAATCTAAAACCCACGTATTAAAGTTCAGGTTGAGGTTTGTCTGCTCTGAATGGTAAGTACACAATAATGTCTCAGGACTGAGTGAGTGATCTAGAGATAAATTGATGAGGAGGAAACAAGGTGCCAGTACCGTTTGGCTTACAGATATGCCTTTTTGCAAAGGTTGCAGACCTTACAACAAAATGTTTAAAGGAAGTGGTTTTCACGTCTTTACTTGTGTTACTAGAAAAGTGACTCTTTTAAACCGTGCCACACAAACACGTCATTAAAATAACGTATCATATAGTCTGTTCGGCATGTGTTAAAAAGAAAATTAATCAAATGACTTGTTATAACAGAACTAGCAACCGATTAGATGCTCTTCCTCATACTCAATAAAGATCATATTCCCAAGAAGCACCGTGGCAACAAGATGCTGGCTTTTAACAAACAGAGAGACTCGAGTGGTTCTCATTCACGGAGAAAACGTCAATGTTTAATGGTGGATTTAAACATGCATGGTGTGTGATAGTTCAGATTTAACCCACTTTAAAGTTTGCATCTTTAAATACAGCACATTTTACCATTTTACCTTATCATTGTCACCTGAAACCTGATCAGATTTTAAGAATGCATCTTTGATACCTTTATCCAGTATTTAAACATTTAGACAAACATTTACATTTCAGATTGATCCACCGGTTTCTATATTCCGATCTGTTTATTTGCTAATGTTTGTTGCTTTATTTTTGTTTTTATAATTGTGCCATACAAATACAAAGAAATGTATTGACACCATTGGTAATATGTTTTTTACACCACATACTTAGTTTTATATAAACACAAGAGGAATTTAGGAATAGGCTTATGATGCATCCTAAACTACAGTGACCATTTTCTGCATTACTCATACAAAACAGCTCATTTTACTCCTGATATTTCTTTGGATTTTCTGTAAAACAATAATGTAAAAAAGAAAAGTGAGATGTACATTTTCTACATCAGATGCTGCCAATGAAGGACAATTCTGTCATTCTTTGTTACTTCTAAATTAGTGTAGGTGTGCAGGACATGTGTGACTAACAGCTTCCAAAAGCAAACTAATGACAACCTGGGATGAATGTCAATGATCCGTACACACGCAGAGGTGAACAAACATATTTTAATGAAACCTTTGTGCCACATGTACACGATATATTTGAGCCACGTGAGCACCATGGTGTGTGGACATCCTGGATGTGACCCAACAGTCCCGTAATCTGACAACAATATCTCAAAAGTTAAAGGCATAAAGTATATTTAGACATAATTTTTAGTTTAGATATAAATACATATAGAAGAAAAATGATCTGAGCCACTCTATGTGTGTGCAGAATGCGGCCCGCAGGACAACTGAAGACATGGTTTGAGGCAGAAAATGTGGTTTCAGCTTGTATTTAAGTCAGTCAGTGGAGTGGTGGCTGCACCATCTTGTTGACCCTGATGAATGAGGATTGGTGATAGCGGTGACGAGAGGCAAAGTCAGCGTTTTCCTCTGTGAGCTGCTTGGTTTTCAGCCCAACCCCGGACAGAGAGGGGGTCACTACGATCTCATCCTGAGGAGATTCGTTCCTCCTAAAAGACAGAGAAATTCGGTTTCAGAGAGCAGTGTGACATGGGAAATTACTAAGGGAAAATCTTATCTTACATTCTAGGACTTAGTAATACCAGAATGAATAGACGATGACAAGTATGACAGTCTACTTGAGTTCCATTCTGATTTATCAATAATCTGGACAGATAATTGAGCAAAAAAACTTTTTATGATGAATGACATTTAAATGTCATTCATCCGTCACTTATTCCTATAAACTGACTCCTGATTGAGTATGTTGGACCATAACAACCACACAATACCTGCAAATGCTTGTCAATGTTGATTTGAGCCATGTGAAAAAACTGAATCGAGCTGCAATACCTGCAAAACAAAATACAAACTGTCATCTGGAGGAATGAGCTCAAAGAATACATTTCATCCATTTCTACTAGCTGCATAAAACCACAAAAAAAAAAGAAACCACTCCAATATTTGAAATTGCAACAGTGCACAGAAGTGTAGTAACAGAGTGGGAAAAGCATTGCATCAACCACCTGTGGCACAAGTGTTTAACACTTGTAGATATTATGCTCTAAAATGTCGTGAGTCAGACAGCTAACACTGTGCTGTGGTGAGTTTAATGCACAGGTGCCGAGTGTCTTATCTAGCTATTCTAGAAATCCTAAGCCACAACAGCTGCCAGCCTGCGAGGCAAAAAGACCACAAGTGAAACTCCCAGAAATGTGCAAGAGTACATTACCGGGTCACATAACAACTGAGCAGGGGGTGACCAAATCTTAATCCTTAAAAAGGGTAAACTGCAAATCAAGAGGTCTTTTGTTGGACATAATGGGGTCATATAAATTATCTTATAACCCAAAGTGAATGCAGAAGGGAATATTGCTTTAGCTTATATGAAAGGAATTACTTACAGACCACTCCCGTGATATTAACTTGTAAGCGTGCCACAAAAAGAACACCAGGCTTAAAGAACACATTTCCTCCTTTCAGTTGATAGTAAACCAATTAAGTAAATATCCAAACAGAGAATGTGTAATGAAATATGTTCACGAATAGCATATCATTTTTAGAATATAAAACGCAATGCATGAATGGTGATCTGTAAATGGCCTTGTAATTCCAGAAGACTCATCTATGCATACCATTGCAAGGCACAGTATACTTTCTTCTTTTTTTATACAGTTTGTTAAGAAAATGCTTTAAAAAAAAAAAAAGTTACCTTAACTAGAATAACTGTGTCACAAAGTAATCACTTCATCCTTTTAGAAATGTGTGAAGTTGTCATAATTAGCTAAAGCATTCTTGAGTTATGGCCAAAACTAGTGCTCTGTAAGGTCACAATGACATGGACCTTTGATCACCATATTCTAATCAGTTAAGCCTCCAGTCTAAGTGGACATTTGCACCAAATTTATAATGTCTCCAGGGTGTTATATATATCGCGCCCACGAGAATGGACGAGATGGAGGGACAACATGAAAAGCTCAGTGCCGGCTGCAGTACAGTGTCAAAAAGCTTTGTCCAATTGCATTTCAAGTCAAAGGTTCACTTTGGCATTCCACACTGAAAAATGCTGCAGAGATGCAGGTGGTACATATATGTTAAAGACATGAATAACTCCCTCTGTCATATATCATGTTACTACAGCATTCCATCAACTTGGATTTTTCATTTGGAAATGCATATTCTTTTTACAGGACATCACCATGGAGCCAAGCTTTTTGTGTCTGAACAGGAAATTAACTGATAGAAATCACCTATAGGTAGTCCAGGACTTGTTTTTCCGATGTAGAAGAAGAGCAGCACGGCAAAGACTATGTTTGCTAAGGCATACGTCCACTGAATGACAAACATAATCAATATAGAGCTTAATGCCTGAAAGAAAAGAATCAATAAATAATGTAAACATTATCTGAAATCAAAATCACTGGAACAAAAACAAATAATGTAGAGCATGAAATGTGTAGCCTACTCCGATAAGAGCAGCCCAATGGTTGCAGAACTTTGCATGCAATGAATCCTGCATGGGTTTGATCTCAGAGCCCAGGTGCTCGGCTTTACCTCCAACACCTGAGAGTCAAAATAAAAGGGTCAGGTTACAAAATAAAACAAGTACAACAAACTTCTATGGTCTCTTCTCCTGTCGACTCTAGAGTGTTTGATGGTTGGAGCTGGTCACCTGTGCTGTGATTGTGAGGGTCAGCAGATGAATCCTGGCCCGCATGGTTCATTTTTGAGCAGCTTTTGACCTGCGGTTCTTCTTCAGCCATGGGCTCTGGGCCTCCACACCGAACATCGGCTTCCTCTCCTTCCTCTCCCAAGAACATATTGCTGTTCAGGTCCAAACCAAAGCTGTCCATCAGCTTCTGCTTCGTGGTGACATTAGCCTTTTTGCCCTCATCTAGACTGCTTAGCTCTTGCATGTAGGAGGTCTTCTCAGACCCAGCATCAGTATCTGACACAGGGGGAAAGATCTGGTCCATGTCCTTGGTGAACTCCAACAGGGTGCCTTTACCCTGCGGACTCTCGCCTTCACTCCCATAGCTTGGAAGACTGGCCTCAATCAGCGGCCTCGAGCTCTGCCTGGTGGACCCACGCTGGTTTCTTTTGGCCGGGACGGGGGTGTCCCTCTTCTCTTTAGCCTGCAGCTGGAGGGTCATGGCCACACTGAAGAAGGAGTAGTCAATGAAGCTGTAGGTGAGCAGGAAGTTTATGGTGACGATGGGGGCCAGCACATTGACCTGACCGATGAAGATGAAGGCCATGGTAAGCAGGCTGGTCAGAAAGATAGCTGCTACTGGAGTCTTGTTAGGGCCCGTCTGTTAGAGAGGAAGATAACGTCACAATATTGCTGTCTAATAAATAATTAGCCATCAGATAAATGCCGTCACAAAGCTGAAATCAGTCCTGCTTTTAAATAACTCATGACAAGTTTCACACGACTGTGCTGTGTAAAAAAAAAAATGCATGAAGTCAACACAGTGAGGCTGGGACAAAGAACATTGTCCTATTATTCACGATTGAAATGTTGTAGCTTTGCAACCATTTAGCCAACAAACAAAAAATGGACAGGAAGGAGAAACAGCCATCGACAGGGAGTGATGAAATAAAAAAAACGGAACTTAAAGGGGATATTCAAGCAATATAAAACCAAACCAGTAGAAAGTTAGCAATTACTTTAACATGTGGTTTGCTAACCAGCTTGCTTTCACTGCCCAGGTCCTGTCACACAGTTTAAGGAGCACTGCTGTGTGCCTGGCAAGCCTCCAGAGCACACAGCAGTGCTGGGCCTTGCCCGTCGCCCTTCCTGCGTTTGTTCTGAAGCTTTGATTTGGGCCAAGATGTCTAGGGCCTCATTCCAGCCCGCTGAGAGAGGTCAGACACTGCTGCTGGGGTGGACGGGGTCAGGACGTCGACGTGACTGTGTGTGTACAGTTGTGTAGCAGCAGTGAGTCGTAACTCTTTGCTGTAATGGAGTCAGTCAACTCACTTCTATGAAGTGAAGTCCACGCTCTATAGTTGGGCAGTCCTGTCACTGTTTCCTGTTGAGTTCACCCACCACACCGCCATGTGCATCCAGACTACACACACTTATTAGCAGTCAAAGGAAGCACTCAGAGCCATTACTTAATACTAGACAGTTAAAATGCGCCAGTAGAAGCAAAAGACCTGCATTGAAAATGTAAAAGTATGCACGTAAAATCTGATTAATTTGATGTAATGTAATTCATGTATTAAAAGTACTCACTGCGGATAACTTATTATTAGTCATGCATTAATGTAAAAGCAGGACTTTACATTTGATTTACAATTGGTTAAGGTAAAGCACATTTTTAACTATTTTGTACAACATTAATAATTATTTTCATCATGGATTAATCTCCTGAATATTGTATTGATTACTCCATTGATTCATAAAACATTCTGAGAAACCAATCACAATTACCAAAGGCCCAGCATTTACTCATGCGTGTGTCTCAGTGTTAGTGAAGACAAGTTATAATGTTACCTCGAACTCAGAGTACTCGTGTTTCACTGAGCTTTTGACGGGTTCACAATGGTTTGACAGTTTTGATCACCAGAAGCAGACGTTGCTCAGTTGTCCTTGGCGACAAGTTTGTTGAAGCCATTTATGTTTTAATCCAAAGTACCTTTAAGAACTTCTCATCCACGATGGATTAAAAGGTGAGCATCCGAGTTTTGCAAAATACAGTTGAAAAGTGCAAAAATCCAGTAAGTGAGCAACAGCGATTGTTTTGTCAAATTACTATTTGTTCACTGAATAACTTGAACTTGATGATTAACTTATGTTTAAAAATAATAGATCTTTCAGAAGCTTAACATCATGCTTTTCTATTTTTGAGAGAAGCTGCTTCCCAGAGATTTTATGAATTGATCTAAACTCGGCAAATCTCACTAGCTAGAATAACAGAATGCAGAGACGTGAAAAGGGCATTCATGAGTTTGTCTAAAAATGACAAGAAACCAAATCAAATAGTGATAATTATAAACAGGAAATTAAAATATCCCTTGAATAGTTAGTGTTTCGTTTGACTCTAGTGCAAGTTACCACGTTGTAATGTCCGAATCAAATGGTGAGTTTAAAGTGGGTCCTTACTCGGCTCATCTCTTTACACCCATCACATAAAGAGCTTATAATGTTTTTGTTACAATTAAAGTAATCATTGTGAGGTCTTGCTTAATTTGGGTTAAGAGCAAATGATCATTCTGAAAACAAATGAACTCGTTGGTGCATAAACACACACCCTCACCACATAATCTGTACATCTTAGTGAATATAACTATTATTTTTACAGTATACTGTTAATGTGTAGACACCCCTCCCTGTCCGGCTCCATCCACCCACCCCACTTCCCAGGAAGGCCAGAGCGGGGATGACCCTCTCTTGGGCAATGCACTGGAGGATCCTGGGTGCTCCGTACAGGCCGCCCATGCAGGAAGCCAGGGAGGAGATGTAGAGGCCCAGCAGAAAGAGGAAGCCCACCAAGGAGACCTGGAGGAAGAGGGAAAACAAACACAGAGTGGAAGAGGATGGGGTGTGGTTGAGCGCACACAACAGCTACACCCAGTTGAGTTCCGCTGCAGCCAGCACCTTATAAAAACAATAAGAACTAACCACGGATGGAAGTCAAGGATTTTTGAAAAGAGTCAATGATTGGTTAAAGCCAAATCAAATCTATTAATATGAGTGCGAGTCTGGCAGTAATACATCATTTGTACACTGTAGTCCATAATGTTACAGCTTGGTAATGAAACCGACTTAGTAGTTTTAATATACTTGAATCTGAGAATGATATAATTACGAATAAAACTGAGGCAGTCAGAGCCTGAACAAACCACATGAACAAAGTGAGCCACGATGGGGAATCCCCTCACCTCAACCTCTCTGTTGAGAGGAACGCTCTAACAGGGCAGCATAGAAACAGAGACGGGAGTTTACCTTTTCTGCTATCAAGAAGTCAGAACGCAGAGCTTCTCTGGTGCAGATGGCCCCCAAAAGGAAGACAAAGACCAGATACAGGAACCACCTGTGGGTCACCAACAGTACACCACGCGGGATTATTACAACCGCGGCTTAATCACTATTAATAGGGGAGTGTGTCATCTCAGCTCTACAAGTGTTTCGCTGACAGGACCGTACTGGGAACATGGTTTGTTCTCTCCAATGAAGATGGAAAAAGTTGCCCTTTTGATAGAAGATACCACAAAATGATCTGAGAGCATCACAAACGTAAAATTGAAATACTTGGCAAGTAGTATTTTAGATGGTTAATACCTTGAGGGAGAGACCCCAAAGTATAATATTTGAAAACCATCCTTGGAGCATGCCATGTAGTTCTTAGTTAGTGTTGCAATGTGGTGTTTTCTTATTTTACAATATTGTTGTGTGTGATTTTTTGGGATATCGTCATACGAAGTGAAGACAGCTGCCAGCGTTCCCACAGGGATGTTGTGTTCAGGCCGCTGAAGGTCTGAGCTCATGTTGAAGCCGGCCATAACCCCTACACACACAGAGGTTCACACACACACGCACACAATGTATTTTCACACTGTATATGTAGCTGCAATAAATGAAAAGTAGGACTGGAGTCTAAATTTATACTGTGCCATGTAAACTAAGAGTGTTATATGCCACCTCACCTGTAGCAGCAGGGAAGAAGACCCCAAAGACCGTGAAGAAGGTTTCTCCTGGCGTATAATCCGGCTCTGTGTTGCTGCTGAGCAGCACAGCTGAATAACCGATGAAACCATTTTCTGAGAAAAGGAGACAACAACAATAACACAAAACACATTAGTTCTGAACATTATGCCAGAATTACCAGGATGATTATACAGTCATATGTTTTGCTTCTGGAAAACGTTATAAAATCAACGTCTACTGCAGGCTGCTTGCTGTAATGATACATGCAAACCTGCCTTAAAGTCATAACTATGGGATTTTCATTTGCTTGCTTTCATTTCTCTTTTCTTCACAGATGATTGGTGAGTTTTTAAACTGCTTTTTCTGGAGAAGTTGAGACTGACTGGATTTGTAAACACATCAAGTCTGCACCAAGTGCCTTCCCCCCTGGAATTACCTTCAGTACTATACACCTACCTATACTATTGGTTTGAAACATTGTATCAGTTATTGAATTACATGGCTAAATGATGCTGATGGCCAAAACAATATTCTTATTTAACTTTTTTATATTCCTCCAAATGTATGAGAGCACACCTTGAGATTTCATGACCGCAATTGCTATGTTATGCCTTTTTTTAAAATCACAAAAAATGATAAATAAAAGTATGAGACTGCAGTCTAAAGTCCTGCTAGCCAGTTCAGTTTAGGACAGTTTGTTGAAGGTGCAGGGGAAGAGATTGTTCTGTATAGGTAAGGGCCATTTAATCAACACAGCCTGAAGGACAGGCCTATGCTACAACACCGGACATTTCCCCCTTGGTTATCTTGCGATGGGAAAGAATGTGTTCTCTCAGATTAATGACATGTTTATCCAAAAGGAAGTCACCACCCTTTTCAGAAGCTCAGCAGCTTCCAAGTTTGAGCAAGGAATGAGCGTGAGCGAGAGGGGGAGACAGTGTGAGAGAAAAGAGGGAGAGATTTTTCTGGGCTTTTGTTTTTGACAAAAGCCCAAACCATAAGGGCTGTATTGACAGGTTATTTCAAAGTGTGTTCTCCTGGATGGGAATAAAAGGGAAGCTAAAAAAAACTGACATCAAATTGGATTAGGTGCCCAAACTTTTGTTCACTGTGTGACCCTGTGAGACCGCCCTCTGTCCAAACAATCATAACAGATCCAAGGCAGCCAGTGTCTGCACCATGGGCTCCACACCCAGATTAAAACATACCCTCCAGCATCCAACCCTGCCTGACTCTCTGTCCTCAGTTGAGGTTGTTTGTAAACTATTTATATCTGCACAAAATCATTTCTGAGTATTTGATTTCAAGAACTGTGGCCAAAAACCCCAAACAAAAATCTTTCTGCTCTGGTGGAACTGCATATTCACATTAATCATACGATGCCCCTATATAAAAAGGCATCATCAGATTTACTTGAGACAAAAATGAGCTGTGAGCACTAACAGCTGCTAGCTATTAGTGCACACAGTGGACTGCAGATGGCAGCTCCTTTACATTTTGTAGAATTTAGAGTCAGAAACAATTTTTTTGTATGAGAGTTAATGTATGGCATTTTAATTTAAATACAAACAGTATCCCTGCCAAACACCAGCATGTTACAAGTGTGATTGTGGGCATGTTAATGGACAGATGTTAACATAAAGCTCAAAGCACTGCTGGGCCTAAGTACATCCTGTGGGTAGATGTGGGTAAATAAATGATAAATCACTCACTTTAAAGAAGCCTACAGAACAATACATATTTTAGATAAAGCTGTGGTGAAAGCATTCATATTACAGTGTCATATTGTCTGAAGAACAAGTGTAAAGGCAGACTGGGGTTCCTTTCTGAACTCGGCATTCCTCTGATACACACTGGAATGTGTAGTCAGATTACATGAGGGTCTGAGGCTTCTCCCCCAGCCTGACTGACCTCTTACTCTCCCACACTAACCAGTATTAACTGCTGTGCGTGGAGAACAGGGCAGGCTGTGATGTTACAGAGGTGTGACAGGTCCCACCGGGATGATTGAGAACTATATATTATAGTGTGGATCACAGGAAGAGATGATGTAGCGGTCTCTGGAGCAGCGGGCCTTAGATCTCAGTTCCGGCCTTCCCTCTTTGTCATTTTCCAAAAATGTGGGTGAGTCTGGTTAACACCCTAAACCCCAGACACAAGCAGCATATTATGGCATCATGTTCTTTGGGGAGAAGGCTTATTTTAAAAAGGATCGGGTATGAGTGTCAGATTGTTTTTTATCTGTGTGTAATCATACGGTTGAAGAGTTTGGCTGAAGAAACACTATGCTGACAGTGTTACGGACCAACCTAAATAATTGACTACAAAAGGAATTCCTGCAATCAAGGATGATAAGAGCACCATTCTGAGCTAGTTTACATGTTGCAGCTATGCAGCTTTTGAATGACACTTTCCACAGTACTCCAGGAAGAATATGTCATAATCGGTCACTTTAGAGATCCTTAACGCTGAGGAAACGCTTCCTCAGTGTTCATGAACAGATGTAAAAATCCTAAAATCCTTCTCCTCATAATGCAAACAGAGTGCTCAACAGCGCATTGTAGACGTTAAGATAGTGCCGTTAGAGAGTATTTTAACTGAATAAAATTTACCATCTCAGAAATTTGTTAACTGTAGATGCACTATAAAATAAACTTTACCGTTTGATTTTAACCCCAAGCCAGTAATTCAGTCTTGCTATTCAAATATCTTTGTTGTTGGGGTTACATCAAAATCAGGGAAAATCTAAACATCACTGAATAATATTAATAAATACATTATTATTATTATTATTATTATGATAAAACAGATACTGATTGTTCCATATTTATCTTTACGATACATAAAAAATGAATTAGACTAGGACAGCCACTAAACATTATTTCCTTGATGTTTGTGTAGTTTATAAAAATAACCAGAAGACATTTAAAAGAAAATGCTCAAGATAAGATTCAAACATCTTTTGCAAAGAATCAACCCCAGCAAAGATTTTCAGTTTACAATGATATAAAACAGAGACAAGCAGCAAACAATGTAACTTTTGATGAGAAAAATACATGAAACCATTAAGGTAGTAATCAACTAATCATTAACTCCAGATTTTACCATTTTAGATCAAGAATATCGACAGTTCAATGTCCCATTTTGTATTAAACGGCAAGCAAACCGGCAGCAGGCCAATATCCCACTATAGCGGTCATATAGTACACTATGTCACTTGGCTGACCTGACATAATTAGCTATGGCTGTTTCCGAAAGTGTAAATAAGAGGATGTGATATGAAACTTTGACCATGTTTCTTTGCCGGTGGCTCCTTTCCTTCTGGATGTGCCTCAGCGTTCACTCAGTGCAGACTAATCTGGGCTGTTTCAACAAGCTAGTGGACCTGCTGGTCCTCTGCCAGCCATGAGGTCACCACCAAAACACACACAGAAGCTCTTAATTGGAAAAACCTGGAGTAGCCATTACGGGTGATTCTCCAACAGTTGTTCAGAATTGTAAAGCGGACTCTTCCTACTGAAATATGAAGAAGGTAGAAGGCTGGGAGCAGTGGACAAGTACAGGTTAGGCGTTAGGGCAAGGTGGAATGAGATCGGTTTGTTTTTTTGACAGTGGGTTGGGAGAAGTTGTAAAGCTTAATTTTGCAAAAACTAGCCACAGCTGGACACAAGCACTATGAGTTCCTTGTGGTTTGTTGGGGAAATCAAACAAGACATAGATCATTAGACTATGTGATTTACTGCAGATGTATTTCCTAAATGTGCTTTTCTGTTTATGCAAAGATATAAAAAGGTGTTTTGTCCCTTGTATGTCCTGTTCACATAAAGACTGGAACACTTTTCTCCTCCCACTGGACAGGACGTTGATAATCAGTGAGAACAGGAAATGTGGGGAAGGACTTCCTGACTGCCAGAAAAGGAATACAATCTAGACAAAAAAAAAGGGCATCATTTCCTCACCACAAAATCCAAATCTCAAACTTGGCTTAAGCAACACGAAAACTGAAAATTGACAGACGTTTCTAACTCACCTAGCTCACCTCTGAAGGGCAAAGAAAATTCTCACTGGAGAACAAAAATGTGTTACATTTTAAGAATGCGAGACCAATCCGGACAAAAGTAAGTAGTACTACAGCTACATCTACTGGCCTGAACAGGTCACAGATATTCACCATTCAAGTCTGTAGTTGCCAAACGTTCAGTCCTCTTTGGTATAGGCAGGTTAAGCGATCCAGTTTGTCCTTATGGAAAAAAACACACAGGTGGAACTAATACTGTTAACGAGGGCTGCAGTCCAGCATTAGGCAGACAAGAGCAGGCGGCCACGGCGGGAGGCGTCGACCAAAAACTGCAATCAAGTCTGGCCGTTTTCAGCTGCCTTCAAAGTATTAACGAGAAGTCACAGAAAAAAAATACTTCCTGTTAGTTTTAATCTTTAGACTACATGTAGTTTACAGATCATGTTTGGATTTATTCACATGTGATTATGAAGATATATTTATGGAGAAATGTGTGCGTCGTCATACTAACCACTTGAAGAATCGGTTTGCCACAGACCTTGTTTTTGAAGGATAAATCACTGGACAAATAGAAAATTCCCAATGGCTTTTTGTCAAGGGAACCAGTGCGATGCGTTTACAGAACGTCCGTGAATCGGAATATTGCAACGCTTCCAGGGACTTTACATCTTTGCAGTTTACCTAGTTTCCACACAAGGAAGCAACAATTTCCCAGGACATTGTTTTTGCTGATACTGAAGCTAGCTGGGAACTGCTTTCCTAACGTTCACAGAATATTTACACAACGTTGTTTTCATAGGGTTTACAGAACGTTTGTAGACAGTTGTTTCACTCGTGTTCGCAGAATGCTTGTGTGATCGCGGAGCATTGTTTGTTGGATGTTATTTTCCTAACGTTCAAAGAACATTCGCCAAGCATTGTTTTGAGAACGCTTATGGGATTAAGTTTATCCTAACATTTGTGGGCAATTCGCAGGACATCGTTTTGGAATTCTCACGGGATGTTGTTTTACTTGCGTTTAACAAACCAGATTGTTAATGTTTTTCAGATAGTTCCCATAATTATTCTTTGTAGTTTACCTGGTTCCCACAAAAAGCAGCAGAAATGACTGACTACACCGCCAGTGTTTTTGAGGCGTATATCTTACATCAGCTCCCAAACCAAAAACATGTCCTCTCAAAACAGTTTGTCCATCTTGTCGAGCAACTTCCACCTCCTCGCGGTAGATCTGCAGTATCAATCGGTCTCTCCAATGCAGTCTTAACCCTCCATATACAGTCATGACCCCCAGCCCTACCTGGATCAAGGTGCGTGAAGGTGCCAATGACAAAGTCCAGCGTGGAGACAGCCAGCACAGCCAGCAGCAGCAGCTGGAGTCGGACAATCCACTTTACGCCGGCCAGGTTGATTCCAAGCAGTGCCAGCAGCACCGCCGCCGACATGCCACGCACCGCCCACTGGCTCTGTAGGCCGAGCAGCTCCGCCACCGACTCGGAGAAACCTGTGATGTACATGGCTCCAGCTACGCACTGCAAGGTGGCAGGCAGCATGGGAGGGGAGACATAAGAACATGGAAAAAAGAATGTAAAGGATCGTCCTTCAAAATCAACCACAGAAGTCTCACTAGAAGTGTGTTACTTACCTGCCCAAACACATAAAGCAGGCCCATGGTGCCCCCGACCCTGCTACCTAGGACGATGGAGATCATGGAGTAGATTCCTCCACTCCCAACCCCGCAATGCTCACCCACTCCAATCCCGGACATCACCGTCACTAATGCAAACAGCACAACCAAGGAGACGAGAAACATCCCGAGCAGTACGCCAGTGTTCCCCTGGAGGATGATGGGAGACAAGAGGACACAAAATGCTTCATCCCTAGGCAAGTATGTGGACATCGGCAGCGTGTAACTCATCTAGAGCTGTAAATTGTTGTTTATTACGATGTGCAGCTTGTACTATACTGTCAGCGGTCCAAGACCTTCTGTGCCGAGTATATGCTTAATGCTTTGTATGTAATTCACTGCACACTTTGTATATCCCGTGAACATGCCTGTAGATTTTTTTTTCCAATACATATATTATGTTTATATGTCTCCATATTTTTACAGAGGGTCATGGGTTTTGGTTGAGATTTAAATGATTTAAATCTTGAAGGTCTGTTATTTTAACTCTTTAATGAATAGATGTATTTAAATGTTTTGCTCCTCTATTAATGTACATTAAGACAAATGCAAACATAGTAAGACAGCAGTCTTCCTGTCAGTGTCACTTAATAGTTACAATGTGAAAGAGAAAGGCTAATTGGCATTGAAAGCAACGCAGGTCATACTAACCACCAGGTAGCCGGTGCGTAGGAATAGCACAACACCAAAGATGTTGATCATGCAGGTGGTGAAAACTCCATCCCAGGTACCAAAGAGCACCGGCTCCCACACAAACAGTTTGATCCTCCACCACGGCTGACTGGACTGCTGGAGGCCCTGCTCAAAGACACACAAGTGTAAAAGTTACTGGTTGATATTTCGACAACAGGTCATTACCGCGTTCACCTTGAGGATCAGACACCTGTACCTGTGCATCTTCATGGAACAAATCATGGACATGCGCGTTTGTGTTGGTGTCTGCAACTCCCCCCTTCAACAGTGCTGCCACGTCTCCCTCCTGGTCAGAGGTGCGAACAGTCCAACCGACTTGCAGGGTTTCCATTACAACCTACAAATGTAGACAGCAGGTTAGCAGCTGCACCTCCTCAGGTGAGCCCGTGTGCTCAAAGATGGAACATGAAGCAAAAATATTGTAGTGTAGGATTTGAATTCATCAGCAAGTGACCACAATTTGGGTGGGCTTAGATGGGTTTGTCTTTAAAATTGACAGTTTTGGTTCCGCCTATCCCGGTCAAACAGCAACAGGTGCAGCATGAGGACACCCGGATGCAGCAGGGTGCGCACCTACGGCTGGATAGACGTCAACAGTTTACACTAATTGTTAGCGTAAAACTACCGTGAAGAGATTTGTTAAATTGTTTGGAAAACCGATTCGTGACTCTCCTGTTTAGAAAAAATAAATAAAAAAGTTTGTCAATTTACTAAAACTAATAGCAAAAGTAAGACATGCTCCCATAACCCCTCTGACTTACTGGCGTTCACTCTTTAAAGAGGCAAGAAGTAAAGGCGCCTTAAATAAGTTCTTAATTTTTTGTGAGATCAAATGTATTCATTTTTTTTCCTATATATGCATAAAAAGAAAAATGTGCACACTACATGTACATACGCACACACGTTTTGTCTAATTCTACGTATTATTGTACTATTTCATTATTCTTAAATTGACAAATTGCAACAAAAAAAAAGGAACTTAGCACTTAGCTCGCTAAACTCAGCGGCTAACAAACGCTAAACCCATACCTTCCACGTAGTTCCGTGTCATTCCATGATGAGAGAGAGAGGAAAAGAAGAAAGAAGGGAGGAATAGTGAGCTATCCAAAAGACACATCAGTTCATCGTCCCTGCAGTCGGTCTGAACACGGCCGGCTCCTCCCGCTGTTGACAACATGTGCCCCGAACACGTCGGCAGTCCGCAGGTAACGCACCACCTTCCAAGGGGTGTTGCTGCTTTGCACCAGGATCCTGTGTTAGCTTTGGCAAGCCCTTCAGTGTGTTGACTAATCATTAAGGCAGAGAAAGGCACGTACCACTCTTATCTTTGGATTTGTGGAATTATTTGAGAAAAAAAATTCTGAAAACTTGATTGGACTCCAGCTTTTGGGGAAAGCAGATTATTTTTCTGGGCCATGAGGCTGTTTGTAGGCCCGCGTGAGTCAATTGGCTATTTCTGCAAGTCTACAAACACAATTACACAGACAACACATCCTGAAAAGTACATTTGTGGAGTTACACATCAGAATGGATGTCTAAAAAGTGAAGCCAAGTGATATAAATAATGTTTGGATGTAACCAGCAGCACAAGTTTCACTTTCTCTAGTTCCACCTTCTATGTGATGAGTTGCTTTTCGTTGTCATGTGATTGGTAACCTTTAATGTTTGAGTTTGGGACTTTGGTGACATGAAATTGTGATGAACATATGTTCAATTTCCTGATATTTTAGACGTTTGGCAGACTAAAGTAAAAATATATGCCGAGCCTCCCTGTAAAGCAGCTGAATAGCCTTTTGATATCAAAAACAATTCAAGGTCAAATACTGTGAATTTATTTTATTTATAAGAACATGACACACAACAATCAAAACAACAATTTAATAAGATTGTTTACAAATTATAATATATTGCAAAAAATCTAATCATATGGGTTACTTGACTGAAAATAATCAGCTACGATTAAAGCTGCACATTATTCATAAAACAAGTTCACTCGACCATGCAAATAAACCTTACCGTCTAACTTAAGCTCAACCTTACAGTGAAGCGGTCGGGCTTCCTCGTCAAGTTCTTTAAAAGTATGAAAATGCCAAACGTCAAAGAAGGAGTATCCCATCGGCAATTGAAAGCTCTTGACACAAACGACTTTTACAGAGATAAATGAGGATAGCAATAGTGACTGCATATGATATACTGTACATATCAGTGCCTTAAATGACATGTTTCAAAAATAGTTTTTATCAAAAAATTCAGATCTTTTTACACAAAACATTTTCTCTAGCTTATACAAGGACACTTATGGCCAGGTTACTGACAAAAGTTAATTAAAAGGAAAGAATACCATAGTATTTCTGATACAAGTCATGACCCTCCCATCAGTTCTGCATTTTAAATTACTTAATTGAATTTAAAACTTCCCAATGAACAATTCATGGGATACAATTTACCAAAGCAGGTTTATTCATCTGCACTGTGCTTTCATAACTGCAAACGATGAAATGGATTGCTCGTGAAATATTTCAACCACAACACTTGTTTTGTGTTATAATCCACCCAAAAGGGTGTTGTAACGGACATGAATTCAAGCTGACCACAGCTGTTGAGGTTAAATACTTGATCATAAAAAAAGATTTCAGGTTGAGTATTACTTTAAAACCAAATTAATGTTTTCTGGGGGTTTTCTTTACCAAAAGTTGTATACAGTAAATCTCATCATAATGCACAATCAACTGCATCAATTTACAAAATAAAAATCTAAATTCACTGTAACCTGTCAATGAAAAAATGTGGATTTTCTTCTGAAAACAGATGTGACGCACACACACACGCACACACACACACCTCAGAGAGCCACACCAGCACGTGAAAGGGATTTGTTGTTGAGTGTAATAAATGCTGGAAATCTAATTAATGTGCCTTCCACTGATAAAACGTATCTCTTCCACAAGCCTGGTCTCTCTATTGACACAAAGATCTAACAGATCTTCTCTGAACATAAAAATATGTAATGTATTTACAGCAGCATAACTTCTATACATTCTAGTGGGAATGTTCAATGAGGAAAAATAAAGCATTTGATGATTAACGCGGGTGCTGTCTGGCCCTGATTGTCCGGAGAAGTCTAACAAGAGGGAGTTAAACATTAATTATTAAACCTAATTTGACGGTGCACATAAAAACAGTGTTTTACACAATAGCACCTAAAACATCACACATACATGTGCACATGGAATACAATCAACAGCGTGATGAAGCCCAAGTGAAACCTTACTCAAACGCAGATGTGGCTTATGATTAAATTCTAGCAAATAGTGATCAAAACTAGATATCTGAAACATGATTCTGTACTCGATCTGCACAGACAACCAAAACTATTTGTCCTTCCAACCACAGATAAAAGATTTGAGAATTAAACTTTGTGCTATTTCTGCTGAAATAAAAATAAAAAAAAGGGCAAAATTAAATAATGCTCCCAGATCTCAACATATTACAGACTGAATAGGTTGATAGCTTATGTGTTGTTATTGTGCAAGGGGAATTAGTAGCCTTAGAGCTCGGACGAACAAGGAACTGAAATATTTAAACGAGAATGAGCCTGGAAGAAAAAAGGAAAAAAGAAAAAAGAAAGGCACATTTGCAAAATTAATAAAGTGGGAAACCCAAGCACCCCATTTCCATGTGTACTCTCTTACATAATATAGCCTTAATACAACTTTACGTTTCAATCAATACAAGTGGGTCTGATCACTTTGTTGTTTCCAAAAAAACGGTGCATCTTCCACGAAGAACAATCAAAAGTACTCTAAAACTGCAGCTATATCATAAGTGACGAAAGCAACGAGCATCGCCTGTGATGTTGAAATAACCAAAATCTGAAAGTACATACTACATTCCCTGTAGTTAAAGATTGTGCAAATTGTGCAAAAGAACTAAGCACAATCTTCATAAGTAATTTAATTATTACTCACTTGTACTGCTGAAGGAAAATAATAATGACTCGGCAACCATTACATGAATACAATTTGAAACCTAAATCTAAATCCTAATTCCTCTTTTCTGCCTATGCTGCACAAGAGTCACAAAAGTATGTGCCAAGAAATCCATCCACAAAGGGAATACATTAAATTGATTAATTCATTTTTTTAAATTTAAGAAAACTATCTTTTTTTTTTTTGGGGCCATCACACCAACCAAATTAGGCCCAATTTACACGGAAAATAAACTAGATTCCATATCAGAGGAATATAATCAGTTTACAGTCACATTCACTACACATTTCATAAGGACACACTAATCTCAGGTGACAGTAAAGTGACTTAAAGTGAAGAATCAGTTATGATCTAATCATGGTGTTCTTTTAGCAGACAATTTAACAGGAGTGACAAAGCTGGAATAAGAAGGTTCTGGGAGTGGATTAAAATATAACCAGATAAACAGCAAGGGGAGGTAGCTACAGTAAGAGCAAAAAGGCATATATAAATAGGGCATGTGTTTCAATAAGTGAAAATATTGCATTAAGCAGCAAGAGTGACTTAATCATTTTTGTGCAAGGCAAACTGATTGACAAAACATAAAACATAAAATTGTGTGGCAACGGTATGAGAGAATACACGTTATCTCTTGCGTTAAACTTTGGTCGCTTAATCTCTCAATGTACATTCTGGGGCAAGAAATATATCCATGCACAATTATAACTGTTTGCTTGTTTTTAGGGGGAATGCCAACTATAATGATATACATATTCAGTATTTCCATTGTATGAGGTTGCACAAAAAGAAAAGAAAAAGTAAATTATTTTCAGAAAACAAAATGCTTTGAGAAAGAGCACATAGAGTTGCAATGGGACTCGTTTTGGCAAAACCGGAAACATGAGATAAAGTGCCGCTGAAATTATTAACAGAAATGGATTCTTCACCCCTCCCTTCAGCCAAAAGTTTCACTGGAGGAAACATCAGGGGAGGAGTTCAGTTGAGACCTGGTCTCAGTGACTCTGACCGAGGGGAACTCTGAGAAGTCTGTGCTGGGTCCTCGAAGACTTAATTGTCCATTGGCAACAGTAAACAGCGAGGAGGTTCCAGATCTTGACGTCTGGAAATGAGATTTGAAGTTCTGATCAAAGGAGCTTATTTGAAATGTCTGCAGTATGCCTTGTGGAGATTCTGTCTTTTTGGAGGGCGAGACCTGCTCCAGGAAGTCCTCCTCAGCTGGGGACACAGCGGAGGGAGGGGTGGTCTCATCACCTGAAAATGAAAACGAGTGCTGGGAATCCCCGACCAGCAAACCAAAGTTAGGTTTCTCTATCGTGGACCTCAGCGGAGAGCTCATCCCTGATTTGAACCTGCTGGGGGAAGGAAACTGTTTCTCGGTGGAGAACAAAGGTTGTCCAGCTAAAGTGGGGTTCTCAGAGACCAAGCTGAGACTCTGGCTGGTCAGGTAGCTGTCGTTCTGGCTGGTCCTCTCCAGCGCTTGCTGGAGAAACTTAGAGTATTCTTGCAACAGGCTGACCTTCTCAGTAGCTGGCTGAGCTTGGGCACTGGAGGCTCCGAGACTCTCAACAGGGCTGCTGTCTGAAACATCAGAGGAATTGATGGATATGCTTGATGTCACCTCAGTGTCAGCCACGCTGAAAGAAATGTCCGATTGCCCGTTGGCTTTGTTGGAGTAATGATCCAACAGCGTCTGAAGAACCTCATCCGGCAACACACTCTTGTCATGTGTCGCTTTGATCTCCGTGTTGATGGGCTGGGGCTCCAGAATGGTGGCAGGGACAGTCTCGTCGATAACTGCCGACACCACACTTTGTGTCACGGGCGGTTGAGACGAAATGCCACCCGTGTTCAGGCTGTAATCCCGAGTGTTGTTGGCCATTGCCGCCTGAAGATATCGCTTCTTTTTGAGAAACTGCATGGCGTCGTCGTAGTTTGTGCTGCTAGCTGCTGGCTTTGTTGGTCCTCCTTGAAGGGTTTCAACTGTCTCGAGTTCAGTGTTGCTCTCTACTTCTAAAAGGCCTTGCTTGTCCACAATTTCAAAGGTGTAATGTGTGACCTTTGCATTTTCCTCAAAGGAAGACAAAGTGGACAGGCAGGGAGGAATTTGTTCACTTGACTGTTTGAGACTCCTCTTGGGGACTTTCTTCAGGACTAGTTTGGGAGGTGTCGTGTCTTCTGACGACACGTCCGCCTCTTGGTGTTGGCTCGCCGTTTCTTCAGGAAGTTCCCCAGAGTAATCGGCAATCACATACTCATGTTTGACTTTGGAGGACACAGCAAAGAGAGGTAGACCTTCAATTTTATTCTGTCTTTGCTCGTCCTTCTCCATTTGAACGACAGCGACAGTGTGCCCATCCGTCTGGGCAGCAGTGGAAGCTCCTGAACTCTTGTCTGCACACTTTTGCCGCTTTTTCTTGGGCAGTGAACACTCTTTGGAAAGAAAAGGGAGGCCCGAAGAATCTGCTTCACGCAACGGCCCAACTTTACCAGCTGCCTTGTTGGTTTTTCTCTCTCGGTTCTCATGACACATTCGTCTGTGCTTTAAAACCCGGTCTGTTCTGGAGAAGTACTGTCGACAGAAGACAAAATCATATATTTTATAGTACCACTAAAAAAGACGCACAGTAGTTTTCAGTGCAACTTGTTTAAATACTGGGTTAACGATACATTGGCTAGCAGTTCACTCTGTACATATTGTGTTCACACGCTGCAGTCCAGCAGATTTAAAGACCAATACTATGACGATCAATTCAAATTGTATGCTTATTTTTTAATCGAACTTACCACTATATTCAATTGTCATGTTCCTTCCACGTGCAATAATTTACGAGGAAAGTAAAAACAGAGCCTACCTGGTGACAGTAGTCACATTGGTAAGGCTTCTCGCCACTGTGAGTCCTCTTGTGTCTCTCCATGTGGTACTTTTGGATAAACCTCATCCCACACTCATCACAGCGAAAAGGCTTCTCACCTAAACAAAAAAACACAAAAAAGGAAGAGAGAAAAAGACTCATTTTAGACTAAAATAAAAACCAAGTGAAAGTGATTAACAACTAAATGTATTCTTCACTCACCAGTGTGGATTTTCTCATGTCTCTGGAGAAGATATTTCTGAATGAAGCGCATATCACACTGGCTGCACTGAAACGGCTTCTCACCTGGAGTTTGAGTCATAAACGTCAGTATAAAATTGACCATATAGTTTCGGTATTTCTTATAATACTCAAAGAAACATCCTAATTTAGTATTGCCCTTCTTTCCCTTTATTTAAAAAAAATTCCAATCAAGAAATGAATATGATGGCATTTAAAAACAAGACAAAGTAATTCATACCAGTGTGAATGAAGACATGCCTCTGTAGATGGTAGTTGGTTCTGAATGCAGCATTACAGTGAATGCAGACATGACACTTGGGGCTTTGTAAGCCCAACGATTCATCATCATGAATGTTGAGAATCTGCCAAAGCAAAGGCAACAAAGACATTAGTATTTGATTCATTTTTACAGTTGTCACGATGGAAAATTGTCCTACAAATGCTGATCCAAATATGATTTCTGAGATGAAGTAAACAGTCACCTTTGCTGGTGAACGCTGCTTCCTCTTTTTCTTCTTTGGACAATCCATCAGATCCTTAACTGCTTTTTTGTCCTTCTTCATCTGGACCGCTGTCTCAGACGGCTTCAGTTCTTGCTTGATGCTCAACTGTAAAAAGGTAGGAAAGACATTTAACAAGGCACATGACCTACTTTAGAGCCCACTCACTCATCCGGAAGCTTATCACGGTCAGGCAGGTGCAGTTGGGCAAGTAGAGGATAATCTAATGGAAAGGGACCTCACTTCGGAGCAGCTTCTCCTCTTTTTAAAAGGTAATATATGCATTATATGAGATCGGGAGCCTTTATATTGCCTCCAAATGGCTCTCAATATGGCGACGGTTGAGCAGGCGGTTTGCAGCTAATGATGCTAACAGTGCATAATGACCGAATGCGCCTCAAGTCTTAGAAAACCTTGCACATGCTGAAAAATCATATCTTCCCACTGACCTGGGAGCAGCGACAGATCTCCCATATAACTTAGTTTAAATGACAATGTTGCCATGTTCCAAGATTCAACGAATCGTTTGGAGAGTACAATGTTTTTCTTACCGACAGAGATAATAATGGCTAATACGATGAAAACAACATCAAAGTTGCAATAAACAGGAACTAAATCGCCCGAAGCCTGATTCTGTGGCTTGCTTTGGGTTATCCTCAATGTTTAGACTCGCAGTATAAAATTGTCTTTGAAATTAACATGAACTGCATGTTTATTCCTTTGTGCTTTTTAAATATTTTGCATTACAAACCTTTCAGCTTATGCCTTTATCTCTTTGAAGGCTTCTGACTCTTTTACTCAAGGTGCCAACCAGGTACACAAAGGCAGTGAGGTGATCCCTCTCAACAACATATTATCCTTAATGTTGAAGAAGGTTATTTTCAGGGATTTTCACAATGGGGCGTGAGGTGGGGGCGGGGGGACAGACAAGCTTTCCATTTATAGTACTTTTGTAATACACCTATATCACTTTCCTTCAAATGTTTCTTTGGCATAATTTTTGTTAAGCTCTAAATCAGTAAATGAGAGTTATAGCAGTAAACAGGTTTCATATACACTGGGGAATTTTGAGTGTTGAGGAAACTGATGTCTCATCACAATCATTGCATGGGATGACATGAATAAGACTCACTATCATGACATGGACACCATAAGTACAGTATCCACACAAATAATCATATTAATGCATGATTTTCTTATGTCATGAACTCACTGGCATATGAAGCAAGCAGGGCAACTTATTGGTGAGTTTTAGGGGGAAATGCACTCCCACCTCGCCTCCTCCTCCCTCCTCCTCTCCTCCTCCTCTACCATTCTTTGTCATCTCCTCCTGCATCATCAGCTGTTCTGGAGGGACCAGGTCGTGTGTGACCAGTGAGCTCCCAGTCAAGTCCTCATCTTCATCATCGTTGTCCTCGTCCTCAGCCAACAGTGGGTGGTGCACCAGTGATCGTTCCCCCAGTGTCATCACCACCAGTCCTCCACCACTGCCGAGCCCAACTCTCCCTCCTCCATCTATTCCTCCGCTGCTGAATTTTAGCAGCATACCCTCCAACTTGTCCTCAGTGTTCATCTTACATAGAGTAGTTCTTCGGTCTGTGAAAAGACAGAAATAGACATATGACTGGACAATGATGGCAAGCTAAATAACACAGTCTAAGTTTGTTTTGCTTACTATACAGTATGAAGAAGAGGATGTGAAATTACACAGAAGTGAAACAAGTTAACCGTAAGCTTGTGATTTCCATAGTTAAAATTGTGATGTTTACTTATTATAATAATGTGCAAAAGGTAACTTTTTTCCTCCAATTCTTGGAGAAACATCACCAGCTCTAGATTGGTTCGGATGAGTTTCCCCAACCCGATGAAGGTGGCCTTTAATATGCTGTTGCTATAAATATGATGTATATTCTTGTCTCAGTAGCTTACGTTCAACCATGTATTAATACCACCTCTTACAAAAAAATTAAGACTGTTGATCCATCTCTATTGAACAAAGTATCACACTTCTCAGTAAAGTGTCAACTTTTGTATCTGGCACAGCTGTTGTGTTCCGTCATCTCATTTTAACGTTACAAAATGTACTGGCATATACAGCTCGAAAGGCTGAACATTAATTGAATTAATGATTTCCTAAGCCTAATTCTTAACAAGCTTCAAGTAGTTTGTAAAGGTTAACGTTTATGTTACTTTACCTAGGGCCTAGGTAGATTGTTTAAGAAAAAAAACAAACATTTCCTTTAAATCTTAATCTACATTGACAACATGATAGTCAGAACCGAAAGCGTGTCGTTCGATAGAAAACCAGCTGCACCTTTATTCGCGGCAGCAATACAGCGGTGTTGCCCTCACTTAGAGTTACACTTCAGCAAGAGCTAATTAGTTAACTGACAATCACTTGATCCTAAAACTGTAACGCTAACGTTAGCTAACGTAGCACTTGTGGACCGTTTGTTAACAGGTTTGACAATGTACCATATATATGTATTTATATATGTATATATACACCTTCCGCGGGAGACAATGCGACAGTCAAGCATCTGTCGCGGCTCACACACACACCAACAACCACGAAGTCCTATATGTAAACACACTCACTGTGTCACTTAGGTGAAGTGGGTTAAGTCTCTTGCTAGCCAGCTAACTAGCTGGCCGCGCGTGTCAATACTGCTAAACAAAATAGTTAGTAACCGGAAACAACGACGAAAGAGATGCAAAGGTGCCTTCAAAATAAAATCTCGTACGCTGCCTTACACTGCGGACAAACCGAATACAGTACACTTCAAAGTCTACATTATAATACAAATAGTTTATAGAAACATAAAGCCACTGTTTGTTTGGTTACATCTTTCACTATTGATTTGTTAGTTAATTTAGTTATTTTTGTGTGTATACATTGTACATTTTTAGATTTTGTATTGCTTTACTTGTATGTAGACATGCCGATGTCGCGAAATAATTTCCTCTTGCGGGATATCTATCCATCCATCCATCTATCTATAAGTGTGCGATAAGATCAACTACATCAATTGAAAGTCTTAACTATAAACCACCTTCATTGGCAATATGTCAGATAAGGAAAGGTCAATTTACTTTTTACCAAATTCGTTGTTACCGGCTAGTATGATGAAACATTAAAAAAGCGCATCACTAAATGCTTTACTTTGAAGACACTGACCGGAGGTTCTGTTTTACTCACATCAGCTTGACAAACGTCTACGGCCTGTTTGCGGCTAGTTAGCTAGCTAGCTGCAAACATTGGTCCGCCTGAGTTTTGGTCGTGTACAGTTAACACCGCAGCTGCACAACATCACACGTGCATTATTCTACAATACATTATACCTCGCATCAACTGACGCGCGTGGCTTCCGTTTGCACGCTTTGCCAAACTTGTCAGCAGGGTCACTTTGCCTCAAGCTTCCTCCGCCGAGTGCTCAATAGGCCACAGTGTTACTGACGACTAGTGAAGCTAACATTCGCTCACTAGCCCGCTACGAAGACCCACAATAACACACGATAGTGCGGTAATTGATGTGTCGACTATTAAAACTGCATTGTTTCTTCTTACCTGCTGTGCTTCTCAAACCCGTTTAGCTGTCATGATTGTTATGCAAGACTACAGTGTAATGATGGTGTGCGGAATAATCAAATACACCATCACATTTCACGAGGGCTTGGATTTTTTTCTTCTTCTTTTTCTTTTACCTTTGTCGCCATCTCGTGGGGAACATCGGTTGTTGAGGAACAGTACGCTCCTGATCATGTTCCCTTTTACGTTTTAGTTTGGCGACCTACTTTTATCGGCTAAAAAGGATATTCCAAAATAATGTATTAATGACATTTTTTGGTCTTTTTTTATAACATTTTTGTTGCCTCTTCTGAAATTTGCGAATCACTCAAAACAAGTAACCTACGGTTAAGCAGTGGTAATGAATTATATGAATACCCTGTATAATGGCTATGACATGTGGTCATCTAATATAAATCACGCAGACATTATGCACGACTATTATTTGGTTAGAGGCTACGTTCAAAATATCTACCATGCAGTCATGTCTGGCCTACATGAGATGGGGTGTTTGTGTGTCTATTTCCAGATGCAATAGTCTAGTCTTCTTGTCTGAATTGAACTACGTAAACAAAGCTGATGTTCTCATTTTGTTGGCTGATAGAGATCATGTAAATCACAAAAGTGACATTGTGAGTTCAGCATGTAATCTAGCAGATGTCCCTTCCCTTTAATTGCCTTTTCAAATATGACGTGGCATATTTAATAGTGTATCTCCTTCATTTGCAGCTGCTTTATGACTTTACAACAGTTTTACATGACATTTCCAGTCCATCTGTCCTTTTTGTTATGGGATTGTTGTGGGATTGTTTCTTTTTAAAAGGGCACGTTAAGGCATCACTACATAAGCAATTTCAGAAGAATGATTTGATGCAAATTAGCAGATAAGGGCGATTCAAGTGTAACCGGGTTTAATGCAATAACCATGTGAAATAATCTATTAATCCATCGATTTTGATACAAAAAGGGATGTTACGAGTCTTTATAAGAGGATAACCTGTCATAACTCTCTCTCTCTCTCTCTCTCTCTCTCTCTCTCTCTCTCTCTCTCTCTCTCTCTCTCTCTCTCTCTCTCTCTCTCTCGCCGCCGTGAGGAATACTAATCAACCTGTTTGCCGTCAAGTGCAGTTGCTCGGCGCACAACTTCTCCTTTCCGTGTCTAGAAATACCTCTGCTGGATTTAACACGGCAAACCCTCACCTGCTGAATAAAATCGTGTTTTTGAAAAACGTTCTTTGAACGTCCCGCGACAGTTATCACTCCGGTCTCCCCGTGTCTCTGTCTCTTCTGGTGTGCGACATGCAGCCGGAGAGAGTGGATCTGGGGACAGACAGCCCACTCCTGTGCCGCTTCTAGACAGGGAAGCCCCCACGCGTTGCGCGCCTGGATCGCCGGTCGAGATTCGTGTGCACGTGCGTCGGGCTCTAAATGTGTGTGTTCGCGCAAGACAAAACCCCCGGCTGCGTCCTCAACAGTTGCTACCGGAGCGGCGGAGAGGAGAGGTGGAGCGCGAGAGAGATAGCAGACTGAGGACGGACGGACGGACGCGGAGCCCCACGCCGCTCTGCCCGGCTCTGCTCCTGACATGCAGTCGATCATCTCTCCGGTGACCAAGGCCATCCTCGTAGCGCTCTTCATCTTCGCCATACTCCTCATCCTCTATGTGATCCTTTGGTACATTTGCAGAGACGTGGACTGCGACCACGGCATTTGAGGATTCCAAACGAGTATCACGGGGGATTTCACAATGGGGCGCGCAGAGGAGCCCGCAGAGCCCAGGGTCATCCCGTAAGTCTGCTGTCTTCATTTTGGCTGTTTTTTTTTTCCTTCTTGATGTGTGTTTCTAGGTTGTCTGTGAATGTGTGTGCGTGTGTGCGTGTGTGTGTGTGTGTGTGTGTGTGTGTGTGTGTGTGTGTGTGTGTGTGTGTGTGTGTGTGTTTTCACGCGCGCTTTCCTACCGTGCGTAATGTTAAATGCGCTCTGGTTAGAAGGCAGGTGATGACCGAAGTGCGTCCCTATACCGGCACCTGGTATCCCAAAACCATGAATGAGCAGAAGAGCCCCACATTTGTTTAACTTGGCCGCAATCATCGGCCAATAGCCTTCGGGCTCATGTACTACTGTCCCGCTGTTGTAAGTGACAGTGAATTGTCAAAGGTGATGCAATGTCATCAAGAGGAAATCGAACTGATGTTGAACGGGAGACAGTGCGGGCGCGCGCGTGTGGGGGCTCTCAATTAATGAAGTATACGAAGATTACCGGTGACATTGCGGTAAACGGCATGTGTGTCCCTTAAGGTCAATCCATACAGTGTTTACATCAGGTTGCCAATATTGTTGTGTTCTCCCCCTCATGCTCCGCATCCTTCGGTATATCTGCAGCATTAGTTCATGCTCAGTTCATCTCAGTCTCTGAGGATGCTCCCACATTGGCATTTTACATCCAACGAGATAACGGGATTATCTCTATTGGCCCCTGTGCGTCTTATTCCTACAATCTGTTTTGTGCCATGTTTTTGAATCCTTATCATAAATATGGCGCTAATGCTTTTTACGCATGGCGCATTTAAATCCCCCCATGACATCAGTGAGCTTGTTTGGAATTCTGTGTCCAATCTTAGTTTAGAAGATGCTCCTATACATGCAAGCTACTCTCTCTCTCTCTCTCTCTCTCTCTCGCTCTCTCTCTCTCTCTCTCTCTCTCTCTCTCTCTCTCTCTCTCTCTCTCTCTCTCTCTCTCTCTCTCTCTCTCTCTCTCTCTCTCTCACACACACACGCACACAGGCACGCACAGCATTGGCCATGCTTAATGAAGGACTTCTCAATATTGCAGGCACGTTAGCCCCCATTGCCATGCTGTCACATGGTCCACAGAGCTATTAAACATGTGAGATATGATAAGGTGCCATTTTTCATCTGGGTCTCAAAGCATTTGGTTTTCATCCCACGCAGAACCAGGGAAATTAACACATTTTTCACATTCTTAAGTAAATAATGTGAAGGACACACCAAGGACATGTATGTTTTTTTTTAGAATATTTAAGCAGGCGGATGCATAACGACACCCATTTTTAATAAGTCTTTATTTGCACAAAATAATTAATTTATAAATTACATTCCTGTTACACATCTTAATGTAACACAAGCATGGCCTTTTTACGGGGGAAAAGCGTGACTTATCCAATATTGCTGATTGTTGAATGATTATCACTCACTGCAGCTGTAAGTTTAGCCACATTTGTATAGAACACCACATCCCTACTTTCCACCTTAAACACACCAGAGGATTTAAAGAGCCGAGCATCTCCCCTCACTCACGGAGAAAGTGCAAGTTTAGGCTTAAAATTTTAAACCTTCTTATTTTGAGCTACGGGCATCATCATATTTAAAAATCCATAAGTGGCGTGGATGCAGGAGCGAGGAAGGAACCCCCTTGCCTCCTAAACTGTTGTGTGTTCCTCCCACGGAGAAGAGGAGAGAGTCTGGTGGGATGACAGATGCCCTCTTTGACCGGACTACAAAATGATTGCTGTCAGCATGAGTAGATACACAAGCAGCCTGTATCACCCCTTAACACACCCCTGCCACACACACCCACACCCACACACACACACGCACACACACACGACTGTACTGTAAATGACAGTCCAGACTCTACCAGCCCTAATGGCATAGAGTGTGAGAGAAAGAGAGCAAAAAGGTATAAGATATGACAACTCAAGTCTCAACTGTGTCTGTCTGTTTAAACCGGTGCCCTGGATTGTCTGTGTGTGTACTGTGTAAAGGTGGAAAGAAAGGAAAAAGCTGTGTTTGAAATGACTGTGTGTGTTTGTGCAGTTTGTTAAAGAAGAAAGGCGGTGTGTGTGTGTGTGTGCGCGTGCGTGGCAGCGTGGGAGGGGGTTAAACACTGACATGCTCCAGAATGACAGATGAAAAAAAAAAGTGGAGCAGGGAAGGCTCAGAGGGACTCAGCATGGGAGACAGGTGTGTTTGTATGTGTGTGTGTGTGTGTGTGTGTGCGTGTGTGTGTGCGCGTGTGTGTGTGTGTGTGTGTGTGCACGCAAGCCTTTGCATACATACAGAAGCATGTCTGACTAGTATTCAAGATTACTCAGGTTTTCCTTCATGAAATACATGTATCAGCTGTAATATTGCATTTTAATAACCACATATGTAATGGTTTATGGATAGTGTGTAACCTAAAAAGTGAAACATTAATAATCGAGCACACATTAACGACTTTTACCCAACTTTTGCTGCTGCTAGAACTGTATTCTTTTTTTCTTTCCTGTCGTCTTTTTTTTGTCATAACTTACAAGTGTGATACAAATAATTTGTAAAAAAAAACATGCCGCGGAGGAGGCAGGCACTGTTCTTTCATGATACGTAACTGATAGATCCAAATTCAATTGAGATTTAACTCATAAAATATGTAGGGATGAAAGTAAATTATTGAAGCCTGAGACTCTAAAGAGAAGGGGATATGTTATCATATTCTGTCCTCACAATATTTATAAACTGCATATGACAAAGTGTTTGCGTGTATATGTGTGTGTGTGTGTGTGTGTGTGTGTGTGTGTGTGTGTGTGTGTGTGTGTGTGTGTGTGTGTGTGTGTGTGTGTGTATTTAGCCATTCATTATCACAAATAATTTATGATGGTCATAAAAGCTGGACCACCATGCTAATACAGTCGTGTACAATACTGCCGTCATGAATATAGATATGGTCAAAGAAGGTTCACATCATCAGACTACATGTGACTGTCAAGGTTTTCTGGTTCGCTGAGAGGTGTTTCAGGTCAGAGCAGGAGCGAGAATGCAACAATGCTTTTCTTTGACATTCACTATGAATAACTCATAGCTTCGTACTATTTCTATTTTTAATATTTGACGTTCAAATATTCATCATCTGCAAACACTATTCTGCATGTTGATGATTCATTTAGACACATGTTTTTTACTTCGCGCACAACAGGAACAAATATCTCACTATCACCAACATCTCGATACTAAATTAATGAAAATACATACATGCCTAATGAAAAACTTAGTTGATTTGCGAAAACATATAATAAGAAGTTTAAAGATGAAACTCGGAAAGCGATATACTTCCCACATGAACAACTTGTCTTGGTTGGAGGTCAGAGGTCAGCGTCATCTACAGCTTAAGGACACTTCAAAAGGAGTGAACACTTAATGGGAAAATGACCTGTACATGGCTCACTGAGTAAAGGCATGGTCTCCTAGCTGATTATTATTTGTGCTAATCGCACAGTGTTGAATAATAGTTCAACTATGTTGAAATATTCATTGGACTCCTCGTAGGCTGCATTTCCTTCAAGGACACTCAGCTTTTCACAAACTAACTCTCATACTAATCAAGGTTTGACACTGGAATTTAGTAACCCTCACCTTTACGTGATGTGGATATTGTAATGGATATTTTATTCATTTAAATGTCTGGTTTAAAGCAGTTAAAATATGAAAATGAGCAATAATTATCTTATATATCCATCCATCCATCGGGTCGCGGTGGCAGCACGCCCAGCAGGCCGACCCCGGCTTCTCTCTCACCCGCAACATTTTCCAGCTCATTCTGAGGGACCCCGAGGCGTTCCCAGGCCAGCCGGGAGATATTATCCCTCCAGCGTGTTCTGGGTATCTTATATATAATATTTTAAATGTTTTAATTTAGTCTTAAAAGTGTTTTAAATATTGTGCATTCTTATTGTTGGTAAGAAAATAAATTAAAGATGGTTTGCGCATAGTAAATATATAAGATGTATTAAAAGAAGAGTAAATGGATTCAAAATGAAACCCCATTATTAATTATATTAATTATTGTGCTTGAGTTCAGGTTTCATGCATGTTTCCCTTCAAAGACCCTCAGTGACTACATTAATTCTTCTGGACTCTAATCCTAACTGTAACCGAGCTGTGTAATCCTTGAAATGAATTGCATTTAATTAATCAAATTGACATTTCTAAATGTTATGCTCTGTTAAGTAACACTATTACCTTGAGGTTATGTTTGTTTGTGTGTCTGTTCGTAAACAGAATAACTCAACAACATGTTTTGAGTGTAAGGAAATGGAGTTAGGCCTCGGGACAGATCTAAGTCCAGGAACTTGAACACGGCTCTCTTAGCATCATCTTTTGACATGAACTCCTGCACTGGGGCAAGTATCCCATAATTGTTGTATCACTGTTTGTATTCTTATGCATATAAAATTTGCTTTCATTAGCATAACACATTTAGATGGGTTCAATCATCTCAATTTAGCACTTGTTGTGTTTTTTGGACATTCTCCTCATAATTTATTCACAACCGTCAGTGCTACATGCCTGGGGGCGTCCTGTTGCTTTTTCTCCTCCCTGTCTCTTTCCTATCCTATGAGCTCTCTCGTGTACTCTCAAAAAGACAATTCCCCAGAACACCTAAATAAGCTCTACATCCCGAATGTGGGTCCTCAGACGGCATCATAAAGGACTGAAGCCTTGCCAAAGTGACCCAATGTCACAATAATGCCCTCATTGTGAAGGTCTAAAACACAAATTGGCTCTCAAAAAAAATATAAGCAATGGAACACACACACACACACACACACACACACACACACACACACACCTCAAAGCCATAAAAATAGATTGTGAGTGACTCAGCCGTTATGTAAAGTCCATCTCTGATCGGGCCGCCTCGGGCTGTTTATGTCAGTTTAGGTTGACGGCACAAGAACTGAGGTGACACGTGTCTGCTGTGTCCAAGTTTCAATACGAACTCACACACATTCACACAAACACCCACACACACACACACACACACTCGTTTTCCCATCTGCGTGCAAGCCTCTCCGACTCTCACTCTTCCTTCCCCTTTTCTCCTTTAAGTCGCCATTCCCCAGTGTGTGTGTCCCCGATGGACAAAGCTGCGATACAGTCAGCGTAATGCACTCCCTCCAGCCCCAACAGCTTTCATAATTAACATTCAGCGCAGACTGGGAGGGAAACACCACCTTAGACATGAATTACATCAGCCATCCATCTGGCCAGGTGGACAGCTCAATCAATACTCGTAAACATGAGCAAACCAGGACTTGAATCTATAGCGCGAGACTGATGCATGAGCCTGCTGTTGTCTTTATTAAACATCAGATCTGGTCGTGTCTCTTATCAACCACCTATCATTAAACAGATGCGATGCAATGAGTTAATTATAATGTATATTTATCATCTGCACTGGTTTTCCATGGGTAAACCTTAACTTGTGTTCTTTATATTGAGACATTTTAAACATCTTCCCCCCCCTATTTTCTTTGGATTTTTAAGTCTTGCTTGAATAGAATTTATGGGGGAACACTAAAGAGTGTTTGTGAAAAATTGGGAAGTTTGAAGTCACTTTGAAATATCTAAATTCAGCCAAATGTGTTGTTTTCAACCCAATAAGTGACACGCATCCAGCATTCATCTGTTTTGGATAAAAGTGGGCGAAGGTGATATCAGTGGAGACTTTATGATCAATGCTGTAATGATTGTTCTGTCAGGCCATATATAATCTCGGGGCTTCATCCCATTCAGATGGGTGAAATCTGATTTAATTTTACTTTTATAACACTCTGAAAACAAAATATGTGTTCACGCGACTGCATGACTGAGCTGAGCCATCTGTGTTGTCGGGTTAAACAGAAAGGTAAGTGAAAGGCTTGAAGCCAACAAAGTGAAACATACACACACACACACACACACACACACACACACACACACACTACCTTAAAGTCTCGCTGTGCACACCGCCATGAAGTAAGAGAAAAAAAGCAGAGGGAGATAGAAGGTGAGAGAGCACGAGACGAAAGAGTCTCCTCTCAGTCATGTCTCAGTGACAACAGGTTTCAGACCCACACACTGACTCTCGCACGCTGTTAAATTGAGTGTGTTAAATAGTGTGTGTCTAAGTGTGTGTGTGTTGCACAAAGTTAATGACAGACTTAATTGGTGCAAGCGAAAATCCCCCCACTGCTCCTCATTCTACATCTACTAATGGAAAGCCATCCACTCCCCGAAGACAGTGAGGGGAAATGTATTGGGATGTATTTGATGAACATGAGAGCGCGCGCGCGCACACACACACACACACACACACACACACGCACACAAACGCACACACGCACACCCCCATGCACTGTTTGGATGGCTGAGATATTGAATTTAAAGTCAGAGTAGAAGCTACAATGCAATAATGCTTTTCCTTGGCGTTCACTGTGAATTACTTTTATATACAGCTCAGATTCATTCTGCGACAAATGTTTGAGACCTCCATCACACTACAATAAAAGAAAATCTGGTAATGTAACGTAAAAGTTGAGTTTTTAGATTGGAATTAAATGGAATTAAACTTTATTTTAAATATATTAACAAGATAGTCTTTGGAAGTTACTGCTTACTGCACAATAATTCATCTAAAAACAGATTGAGATTTTAAACACATTCACACATGCTCAGTTGATCCTGACCACATTGATGCTGGAACTATCCATATAACATATAGCTAATGTTGTTGTCTTTGTTCTGTTTTTGAACTAGATGGTACATAAATGAAAGGAAGCATGATTCTGCATCCGCATGGTTCATTTTTTTCCCCTCAAATCGTACTCAGGTGTTTGAGATTGGAAAATTGAAACGCAAAGTCCAAGTAAGAGATGTGTCAGGTGTGTCCTCAAATGACCACGGCTGTATGGTGTGACTGAATGAACACGACGCACAATTGTCTGGCCTCTCATCGAGACACTAACGGGCTATAAGGCATTGTAAAACACACTTCATTCAAACCCAACGAATTGGCAGCAGCTGAGTTGTGGGCCAGTGCGCAGCAGTGCGAGTGCTGGTAGGTCCGTTCGCCTTTTACCCAACACCACAAACGGTTGTCCCCCACTGTGGGTGCAGAGTAGTCGCTGTGGGTCGGTGTCAGTCCATAGGCAGTGAATGGCTGCAGCTGTTGCATCATTATGGCTACTGAAAAAACTTCATCAAAACATTGTCGCCTACTTAAAACATGCAAATCTAACTTATCGACAAGCAATCTGAACATGATTTACATGTATGACTCTTGGATGCTTACTCTGTGAGTTATTTTTTTACACAGTCCCAAAAACAAAAGTGTGATTTATTCTCTGTTTGCCGCAAATGCCTGTAAGTAGAAAAGAGACATTAGTTCCAGACCAGATGGGAATCCAGGATGCTATCTGTGTGCAGTCGCCCACTGCAAACATGCAGAAATCTCAGGTTTCACTTTCATGTTTACAAGCTGGCCTTTGGCTCGTCTCCCCGTGGAAAGCCAGTGGCGGCTGCAGCTGAGGCGACAAAACAATTACCAAATATTTCCACGTACAATCCATTGCCTTTTCCGACCCTCACATCCTCCAGTGGTGCACATCCAGTCATCTGTGGAGGGGGAATGCCTTGTGAATTGCTTCCCCTGAGGGTTTCTTCTGTTTTTTCTTTTTTGAGTGTGTGGTTTAACCCAGTCTACACAGAGCTGTTGCTGGGTTCAAACCCCATGCTGTTGTGGGTCAATAAGAGCCAGCAGGTGATTAGCTTAGCTTAGCATGAAAGCAGGAGGCGACACAAACAAATCAGCCATATATCAGCACCTCTTTTAGACATTTTAGTAGATGTTTTTTTTCCTTCTTTTTTGTTGCCTTTTCCCAGTAAAGCAACTGTTAAATAATACATGTCTAATAAATGTAAAACAAACAAGGAAAATCATGTGCAATATTTCTCAGCAGTAAAAGGTTGAGTAAAGGTATTAACTGTCCTTTCACTTTCTGCCAGAAACACTGATGTTACACGACAACACACGAGTGGGGGCTTCTTTAAGCATCTTCATCTTCCTTCATACACACACCTATTGCTAATTACACACAGCAGATGTATTACAGACAGACAGACACACACACACACACACACACTTGCACACACACACACACACACACACACACACACACACACACACACACAATTGTGCTTTAGGCCACAAAATAAGGCATTCCCCACGGATTTGTCTCCATGATACATGCTGCCTCATTAGGGGCCGGACAGTGTGTGTCCTGCAGCTCTGGCTCAGTCTCTGCGCTCTGAGTCCTTTCTTGATCGTCTGCCTCTCAGACAGAGGAGACTTCTCGGGGGAAGCTTTGAAGGAAGCAGCCCAAACTGCGAGAAAAAGACAACATCAATTCCCTCACGCTGTTGCACTTTGGAGCCCAAATTGGCCATGACACACCCGGAAAATCCCCTTTCTTCACAATATGGTACTTCACCTGCCATCTCCTCAGGGTGGCATTTGATTAGTAACAAAAAACAAACGTGGGGTAAAATATTAAGGAACAGTGTGTCCTATTTTACAAATGTTAGTGGAATTTTCTGGTAAAAATATCCACGTTTCTCTACTTTCACATCTCAGCAGGTATAATTGTAAAAAATTCAATAAATAAAATATTTTAACTGGCTCCCGAGATCCCATAGAGCTATTGTCAGCCTGGATTTACAAAATAAGACAAGTTAGGCTTTGCAGCCAGCCAGTGGCTGTCATACTATAAAACTAAGTGACTGTTGGTTGGAGCTATTTTGATGCTGCTCGCATGTTATTTACATCACACACCCTCCTGTCATGTCCTGTTTGCTGCATGTCTCTTTTGTGTGTACGCACTTCTTCATTTGTGTGTGTCTATGTGTGTGACGGACTGTCTCCCTGATGTCCCATCATCCCAAATAATCATCCCATTGTCATGCGTGAGATGCGATTTCCTTTAAACAATAGCAGGCCAGCTCGCCTCGCTGACCCCCAACCTCTCAGGCTGCGGCATAACACACACTCGTATGTGCACGCAAACACACACACTTCCTCTCAGCTGGCATTAGCAGCAACACACAACACACAATTTAAGTCCACGCATAGCCTCCTACCCCCGGTCTCCATCAGGGCAGTGGTGATGAGTCAGTCTTTTCATGTTGCTGCTCATTTAACTGCCTTCTAAGTGTACTTTAATAACTGGGGCCAACTGCTTGTCAGTGCTTCTGTTTTAGCCTGACCTTAACTATTGGATGGATAGACCAATACTAATGATTTCCCTGCTAAAAGAAAAAGGGATGTCACTGTAAATGCCACCAACTTGTTTTTAGCTGAAATTAGTTTAATTTACTTGAAAAGGAAGACATGGAGAGTTTGGTTGGCCTACTTTGACTGCCAGTGATAATTCAGCTGATTCCCTGCAAGCCAAACACAATCCATCACAGCAGTAGGTTGTCTGTTCGGATTTGTGTTGTTTAAACTAGAACAGAGCTCCTATTTATGCGTATGTGTTTCAGATCCCTTTCTAAAATAAAAGTCCCATGCATGTAAAAATACTCAATTACAAGTTAAATCCCAGATTTGAAATCAAAATTAAGTGAAAGTAAAGAACCATTATCATCAAAATGTACTTAGTACAAAATAAAATGCCCCCTGTGACCATTTATTATCACATTATCAGATGTTAATACTGATGCATCAATGTACATGTCACATTTTACTGTCATAGATGGTCATGGGGGATCTAGTTTGAAATACTTTATAGTTTGGTATTTAGTCTTTGCTCTTTAATATTTAGCCTCTGGTCAATAGATAAACAATAAAGGTATGCAACATATAAACATATAAATTTATATATTTTTGGGACTCTAATTTTACTTGAAAAGTTATTTCAATGAAACCATTAGGCAGCACACATGCATTGTTGTGCACCTGTCACTGAATCTGTTTTTAATAAAATCTGCACATACATTGATCTTAAGCTTCTAATGTATTTTACCAACGATTGGTGAGTTCCTCTCTTTTTATATAACTGTTGTACATATTAAGCAAGCCACTCGGAAATGGGTTAGCTACTTGTTGGAGACCCCTGGTGTAGATTCAGTGATTGCCCTTAATCTATTTCCATTCCCACTGCAGGTCTTACCACTTGAATTGACTTAATGATGGCCATTAGCATTTTAACATTGTGCTATGGGAAGGTGACTCATTACAGCAGGTGTCCTTTCATGGTATTTCCAAAAGACCGAAATAAACACGCATTCAAATTGAAAAGCTTACATGACAACTTTTCTCTTTTAATCAATCTCTGGTTTCTTCACAGTCATCAATTACACACACTGGCATTCATGAAACTACTTTCAGATGATATTTTGTAATAGTGTATGCCACCTCAAAAAAAGGTGGTTGAATTGATTTCATTCATTTATAAAAAAAAAAGCATTAACCTTACATTATTAAGTGATAGCTGATTGTTTTAGTTAACATTGTCCTTTTATATAGGTTGTCACTTAGTTCATTTGACAAGTTTGTTATCATCTTGGCCGAAGTGACGAACGAGACTACAAAAAATGTGGTAAATCTTCAAAGATAAAATTATTAAATTATTAGAAACGTCATCTTGACATTTAATTATAAGCTCAGTAAAAGATCAAAGATGTTCAATACACAGGGTGTATTGGTAGTGATTGTAAGTCATAGTGTTTGACATAAAGTTGTCAGTACTTTATCTCTGGAAATGGAAAATCATTTTACTCTGTTACTGAAGCTGTAGACACTTGTTAGATGTGTGCCACATTTCTATCTGAAATTCTATTTACTAAATATGAAAAAAAAGAAAAGAAAATACTTCATGTAGCATACTGGAATTTTTTCCTGCAATTTGTTGGGTTAAACTTTGTGCTGATTGAATCATAGTGATCAACGGCAGGTAGAAGTCATGATTTCCACAGCTGAAGACCCATATGACTAATAATCACAGCAGCATGACTAGAAAATACCCAACATCCACCAGTCAGCCAAAGTGCAGCTGAGAGCTGCAGACATGAGCTGCACTGCTCCAGAAACATTGTTCTAAAAGCCTATCTTGGGAAATTATGGATGAAACTAGTGTGCCATGTGTCATGCTTCTCGCAAGTGACCTCTCTGGCAGCAGTTAATGAGACAGTGAAGGGAGCAATATGCTCGATGGATCTACAGAAAAGGGTCATACTGCACACTAGAAAGCCCAGCAGTCAGCGACCATTCTCTGGCCTCCCTCATACACTATTCGCACGGTCACACCTCTACACGTGATAGATGACTGCAAAGGATCCGCATTTTCAAGGTCATTTAGTCAGTGAGCTGTCAGAACTATAAGTCAATCTGAAGAATGCTCTTTTTATTATATATTTTTGATTTATTTGTGAATACGTTCACGCTAACTCTCGCCACTGTTACGTCTGCTCTAAATGTGCATCGAAAGAGTGACAAGGAGAGAAGCGAGGTTGGACGACTTCTTATTGGAACGTATCCCATAAACGGAACTGCTCTTTTTACCCGGAGCTGTTCCTCCTCTGCACCACTCCGCTCCGCTCACTCCGTCACAGGACGAGGCAGAGATGTTTTCTGCATTTTGGTCTTGTCTTTTACCGATTATCAAATTGTATCTGCTGGGTTTCAAGGTGCTGTTGGTTCAGCTGTTCAGCAAACCCTTTAGGTTACCAGGTTGGTTCAACTTACGATACATTGTTATGGTGCACTTTGGCTAAATGTTAGCTAAAGCTAGTTAGAAAGAAGTAAACACGGGGGAAGAAGGGGTGGTTTGTGTATTATCATTGCCGAAGTGTCCAGAAGACCTTAACGTCTCTTCCTCTTCTCAAAGTAGCTTCTTAGAAAGCGTTTACGTTTTTCGCCGATTTATTGGGAGTCAATTTCCACTTTTTATAACGCAGTTTGGTGAACTGATGCAGAGTTGATATCGGCTGCAGGTGAATGAGTACGCATGAAACGCAGTGTATTTCGCAAAAAAAAAAAACAACTGAAGTGCAGAGACTCAGAATTGTGCTCCAGTTGTGCATTGTTCTGTTACAGAAGTTTTATCGATACATGACTTATTTTGTTATAGCCTATGTTATTATTTTGTGTAATATGGTTGTTGTTAAATGAACGCCAAGTGAGCAGTCAGACATGCATTGCAGGTATTGCGTTTCATTATTATTTAACAAAATGCTAATTGGAACAGAATTTGTAAAAAAAAGACAAAAATCACCTTGATGAACCCAAAGAAAAAGGTGGAATCAGAAAAAAACGAGTGCATGGTGGGGCTTGTGTATCTGAGTTCATCAGGATATCTACAGGACCTACTACAAGGACTTCTCATGTCTTGAAATAGCGGAGTGTCTTGAGGCAGGTTCCTTATCAAATGACGTCCTCCCTGATATCTGCGTGTCCTCTTCTGCCTTTGCCAGTGATGCCCAGACAAGATGGCAAGGTTGCCATAGTGACAGGAGGAGGCAGGGGAATCGGCTATGAGGCCGTCTGCCACATGGCCAAGCTGGGGGCGCAAGTTATCATAGGTAGAGTATCGAGCACCACACCACAGAACAAACGCTAACACATGTGATGTAAAGAGGTTGGTGTCCACCTGTTTCCACTCAAAAGTACAACCACAAACTATAAATAGTAATAATAATATTAATCTTTGTATTTGTAGTGCTTTTCAAAATTACAAATACCAGGCAAGGGCACTTTGATGAATGAAGTGATTATTTTTAATTTGCATTGCATAAAAATGAAATTATCCCTGGAGAGTGCAAATTGCGTCTCGGTCCGAATCACCTGTGCATAGCAGCGAGCATGACAAAGCAATCTGTCAAAGCACTCGCATGCAGGTGCAAAACTGATGAAAGAATTGAGCCTTGTCTCGTCACAGATAATAACGCCTCAATCACTGCTAAACCGTCTGAGATTAGTTTTGCTCTGTTGTTCAGCTGTAATACAGCGAGAAGGGGAAAAAAAAAAATCACTTTTCAGGAAGAGTAAAGGCCAGCTCACTGATGGTATGACTTTCAGAAAGTAACACTAAAGGAAGATGATAGAGGGATTTGTTTTTTCTTATTGAGAGACAAGTTAGGTAAGGTTATGGCAACTGAAAAAGAGCAACAAGTAATTCCTAATGAATTACCTTTTCAAAATAACTTCCAGACAGTGGTCCCTATCACACAGGATATTTCACAGAATTCCTGCAGGTTTTGCTATTTTTTTCATTATCACAGTATTTCCCTGGCCGGATTCCAAATAGGTTGAGTGGGAAAAGGCAGAACATCTTTAAGCTGATTGAAATGTTCTTTGGGTTACTGAGCTTCTAGGCTACAGATGCATCTTCTTATAATAAAGTGCCAGTCATATTAAGGGCATCCCCTGTGTGCCTATTTAAAAAGCCTGTCGCTGTCAGAGATCCTTAATTAGTATGAGACGGTCAACGGCGCATTCGGATGCCTCTTGAGAGCCCGTTGATCTGTCTTAAGGTTTGGAAAAACATTAAATCTTTGGCTTTTTAGCAAAAAAACAAGGTCTGGTAGTGTGCCATTAATAATTTAGTAAAATTAAATGTCTGCAGATTAATGCAGTGCGACCACGTTTTATAAGGGAAAACATCTAAGTGAAACTCCATAATTGTACTATGACACAGAAAAACTAAATAATCTATATACAAAGTCTTAAGTAGGACATTTTAAACTTACTAAAAATATGTTGAAAGAAAAGGCAAGAGCAGTTATTTCATATCCACAGAAAAGTAACCAATAACCAAACAGAGGACATTAATGTCCCTTTTTTAAAATGATGTATGTACATTAAATAAATTCAGCTGAATGCCTTTCAATTGCTACTACATCTGTATATGTTTTTTTCTTCCTTGAAGTGCCGTTGAGTACCTACTTATCAAGATGATGTACGACACCGATCACTCACTCATCTTGTATCCCTTGAGCCGCTCGCTAAAATATGTCGATCACGACACCTCCGATGTCGTCCCTGTCTTTCTCCTTAATGCTATGCAGTTCAAGGCTCCATTTGTGATTAACGGTTCAGTTCCTTCACACACTTCAGCATTTTGTTGAGCCCTCTGAGTCGAGCCTCTGAAGTGAATTGTTTGTTGATTGATGTAATCTGTAAATACGCCACATTCTGACCAAAGTATTGTATTTCTCTCAAATTAATTCAGTTATATCAGTGCTTGCTGCTGCTCTTGATGACAGATGAATGTAACAGGAAGAACCTCTTGCTGCAAGGTTTTTTTCTTTTATTATTCAGGGTGTGATATCGCAATGCCATGGCGCTCAGGCAAGGAGGTTTCCCTGGAGCAGTAACTGGTATATGTTGTGTATTTGTACAAGAGTTATTTGGAATGCTCTGTTTATCTTCACAGGTTATCTGTGGGCATTTGTTGAGTTGTGTTGCAAAGAGAGAAAATAAATTCACATCTTAAAGAGAGTCATAAACTACTCATGGCTTAAAAAACATGCTTTTTACGGGTCGCACATAAGCGAACATGGCGAACAACGGAACATGGTTTCTGTTTTAATCCACTTAGAGCTAGTTTACCATTTGACAGAAAAGTCGGCGCAACACATTTAGACTCAAGAGATGCGCGCGTCCAATCCACAACTTTTCTCTGTTAAGGTTCACGGAGACAGTTGTGTGTGTTTTAGCAGAAGCATAATTCCTGTTTTTATCTGCAGAATTGATCTAGTCTACGGCAGGACTGCCATGTTCATTTTTTTAATGGAGCTTATTGACTGCATTTCTGGACGAGCAAAGTTGCACTCCCTCACCGAAGAGGGGCAGAGTTAGAGATGTCACCCAACCCAGGGACTTTGCATACTGGGCTCCCCAAGTGTATGTTTTTGCATTACTGTAAAAATGCAAATATGAGATTTAACAATCCTATGAAATAGAAAACTGTGATCTCTCAAGCAAAACTTGGCAAATAACTGCACATCAACTACTCAACGGATCTGTTACAGTGACAGGCCTAATCATAATCTGCCCAACGGCATCTGAAGCTGTTTACACTATGATCAGTTGCATCTGCAGTTTTCTCTGTGGAGGAACCACAACAGTCGTGGGATGCATCTGTTTAATTGTTTGTATTGTTGTGCGTTGTGCTTTAGTCTTGAGGGTTTTTGGGGAATTATATTTTGAGGAAGTGTATTTTTATTTTCTTCTAAGATTTCTCCCAGCAACCCTCCACAACTGGCAGCTGAGCAAACTGTCATTAGCATCTCCTCAAATGTACACCCCGTGGGGCTTGATGTCATCTCTGCTGCTCTCATTAAACTAACAGGATCAAGTTTTCCTCTTTATTCTCTGTTTGTAGGCTAGAGTTACTGGGTCTGGTTTCAAAAACATCATCTATATTTACAATTACTGCAATTTCTCATTCGTCAAACCAACACAATTTGTTTTCATTTTCCGGGCCATTAAATAACGTCTTTTGCGAATGATTTTCTTCAAATTCATTTTTATTTCTCCTATAAAGATAAGACAGCAGTGGGTTTAGGAATACATTGTCAACACATGAATAATAAACAACTAATAGTTCCAAAACAATTTCATGCAATACTTTCACTGGTAGGTGCAGCAGGGAATAAGTCGAGGAACTAAATAAATTGCTTAGGAAAATAACAATATAATAACAATGCTTAGTTTTTGGTGATTATACATATATTAAAACATAGTTATGGATGTTATATTAAATATCTGCAAATACCCCCCCCCCCCCCCCTAAATTTTACACACTAAAGAATTTCATTTTATGATCTGAAATTGCTTGTTTTGAGGAAACTGAATATTTTAAGTTTTAAAGTGTTAGTCTGGGATAATGAGCAATGTCATGACACTACTTTGAGCTTTAGAAAACTGCAAATAGCATTTAAAACTATTTTCTCAAATTTTGTATGCTGAGCTATCCATCGATTAATTGTGAAAATAATCCGCTGGCTGAACAGTGTATGTACAGTACTAACGTAGTCTAACAATACTGCTGTTTGACTGTGTAGAGTCAAGCCAGCATGTGAGTAGTATGAGAGGGAGGAGGCGTTTGTGTTGTGCACTGGACACCCACCTCCATAAGTAATGTTACGATTACCCTGAAGGATTTTTTTGCCCAAAAGCACTCTTCCACAGCAGGATCTTCCTCCAAGATGCTGTGCATAGAACAGCAATATGTCTCCATGCTCTCGGTATCCAGTCTGAGACGGTTTTCCATTCAGTTCACGTCACAAGCTTCGAAAACTTTGAAGAAAACTCTGTTTTATTCATTCAGTGTGTATACCGCAAAGTCAACGTGAGAGTATCCTTGGAGACGGTTTAAGCAGAACATAAACAAGACTTGAGCCCTACGATTATACACACAAAGTCTGTTGTTTAATCCTATCTGCATTGAATCTGATCCTACAGGACTATGAGTGCGTCTCCTTTTCAAATATCCCCACCTCTTGAGATAATTCATGAAGTGAGAATATTTATGGTAAAGTGGATTCCTCTCTAGTAATGGAGTGGATACATATTTCAGGTGGAGTGCATGTGAGGAGAGGACGGTTTGAGCCTCCGCACTCAAATACCAGTTGGATATTAACCAGGATGCAATTGTGCTTGAAGTGTTTTTGAGTAGATTTTGAATTAAAATGGTGCCTTTTTGAGTGTTTTTAAGATAATATAATACCATTTGGAAAATGCAGTCTTAGTCTTTGCAGCTGCAAAATATGAATGAAGTGAATAGACTAGAAACATGAATTACATCATGCATGCACATTGTGCATTGCAGCAGCAGTAGCTCCTCCCAAGAAAAAGCATGAAGATGTATTAATGAAAGAAAATTTGTTCAAACTACTTAAATAGCACATGTGCAGTTGGAGTGCCTTTCGTCTTGAGTAATTGAATATAATAAGCGCTATTTTAGTTTTACACAATCATGGACAGTTTTTGTGGACTCGAGATAAGTTGAGCCTTTATTGATGCACAAAAGAGGAAACAATCAGCTTTTTCATGGTTGAAAAAAGTTACTCACCTAAACAACCACAATGACACTTCTCAATATCAATATACAGTGTTCTTGTCTCCTTCTGTCGCTTAATTAGTGCCACTTTCCTACATTTCATTTAGTCACGAATGAAGGCCAAAGGCACTGACAGAAGCCGTTTCTCAGCCAAAGTGCCAGTGAATTAGGTTGATAGAACACATTATGAAATGTGACCTTGCTGAATTGGACTCACAAATGAAAATCATATTTGTGTTTTGGAATATTATTGTATTTTCTATAGCAGAAGAAAAAGTCAGTTGAGGCCAAGTGTGTTACATGTAAGTTGATGGATATATATATATATATATATATATATATATATATATATATATATATATATATATATATATATATATATATATATATATGTGCATATATATATATATATATATATATATATATATATATATATATATATATATATATATATGTGTTTTATCCAGTTTGAATTGGGCCATGAATTACACATACAGTATACTGTTTACTAATTTAAAAAAATATTTGCAAGTCACAGTTTTACAAAATCCACAGAGATATGAGCTTCATATTTAACTCATTGCAGGTGTAAGTATACTTTTCAAAGTATGATGCGAATGTTGGGACTTTCTTACTCTGCGTCATTCTCCTTTTATCCATTTGTGCAGTTTAAGCAAGATTCTTTAAATAAATTAATTAGGTTACATTTTTAACCCCCAGCCCAAAATATTTAGTCGGCAAATTAATACCTCGGGGCATTTTTTTAATCAAAGGCTATTTTAATGGGGAGCTTTGACCAAAAGCATTTGGGCAGAAATGATGCCATGCGGTGTTCTCAGTGACTGTTGGTCCATCCACAGAGAAGCCCGTTGAAGAACAATTTTTACGATCGGTATCAAATGCTTTATTTGTATGAGGTTATCGTGTTTCTGTCCTGTTTGTGTGACCCTTGCAATGGGTCAACCAGAAGAGCCGCATCCTTCAGTCCAGCCTTAACTGCAGTGCATCAGAGTAAATTATGCTGTGCCCTTGAAAAGGCCTGTGTGATAATCCAAGATTAGTGTGTGTGTGTGTGAATGTGAACGTGCGTGTGCAGAGGGAAAATTAGAGTGTGCGTGTAGGCTTTTTGTGTGTATGAGTTTGGGTAAAAAAAAAGAAGCTGTGTGTGTGTGCATATACAGTGTGTACATAGCCAATTCACCCAGAATCCTGTTTTCTCTTTCACAAACTAGTTTGTCTCTCAATGTCAGTTTCATTTACAATTAAGGGCATTTTTTATTTGATATGTCATACATATTTCATGGTATAATTATTTGTATTTTTTAAGTACTGTTGTAGTCTTTGAAATCAGAGTTCTTCCTCAAGACCTACACATTTTTACAAGATGAAATAACACAAGACAAGTAAACAAATGGAAATGCAGTGTTATTTTAGAAAAAGCCTCTAAAGAACTGTCGGACATTGTACTAATCTGTGTGTCTCCTTCTTTTTTAGGTGGGAGGGATGAGCAGGAGGGCCTGGTGGCCGTCAGAAGGATCTGTGAAGAGTACAAAGAAGCCAAAGGTAACATTGCAAACATGTCTTAGAACACGCACACACACACACACACACACACACAAATGCTTTGGCGTGTGTGTACTTGTTCTTGTGTGCAACTGTTTGAAGATAAAGGGCAAAGCAGCAGTAGTGTGTCCCTCCGGCCTGTTTCTACAGTTTTTACTAGACACACACACACACACACACACACAATTGCACACTTGTAGGTATACACTCATACAGAGACACAGAGCTTCCATGCTGGCTGTAAAATGTCAGGAGAGTTGTTGATGCACAATGAGGAAGAGGAGGATACAAGGGAAAAGCTTATGAACAGACGACAAGCGGAGATAAGTCGACCAAGCGTTAGAGAGGAGGGCCAAAAAGCGGACGTGGAAGAAGCGAGAGGGGCGGAGGGGAACATGATGAATGGGCAAATATAGGAAACTAAAAGAGGGTAAAGAAATACGAGGTGGAGGCAAGATTGAGGTGCTGAGGAGACAAATGAGATTTATTACTGTATTGACTAACGCTTACAGTGTTCTCTGTATCTCCCATGTTGAAAAATTGATTCGGCTGACCTTCACAGCACCATAAATTCCAACATAGTCTCATGACTAAGGAGACTCGTGAGTTATTAAACTGACGTGAGTACGTGTCAACGTTCAAGGCTTGTCAGTAGGGGTTTACCTCCGAGGATTTTTAAAGATTTGCACTAATTATTTATTATCACCAGCCGCAATAACGTGTAGCTTGTGTTATTTTCACCTTGTGGGAGTCTGCAGACACCTTGGACTACTCTCATGTCGGGATTTTGTGCCTCTTCATCTCCTTGATCCTCCTGCTTGTGACCCAGAAATTGATCTCAGCGCTCCAACTTGAAGGACATTAAGAATCCCGAAAATACATTCCCGTGGAGCAAGGAGGCTTGCCGCAGGAGTTGTAAGCAAGGATACACCGGTGTATCTTTTGCGAAAGCCTTTTTGGCGCCCATTTATCCATCCATTATCCTCGCTCATCCGTGTGGTGCAGCAGGCAAAGCAGGGTATTCCAGACGCCCCTTATTTTCTGGCTTTTCCTCAAGGACCCTATGGTGTTCCCAGGCCAGACAAGATGTATAATCCCTCCAGCGTGTCCTGGGTCTAACCCTGGGCTTCTTACCAGTTGAAATCGCCTGGAAAACCTCTGAAGATAGGGGACATCCTGGTCAGATGCCAGACTCACCTCAGCAGGTACCTTACAATGCAGAGGGTCCAAGCTTTCCCCAGATCTTTAAGGCTGAGCACAGCCACCCTACAAAGGAAGCTAATTTTGGCCGATTCATTAGCTCAATATGCTAATAACTCTAATTACCCAACATACAATTCTTACCTACCAAGCTTAATGTGATCTGCTAAACCTATATGTCATATTTTAATCATAAAATGTCATAGGAAACAACATTTATGGGTATTTTATAGGCTATACAGGAGTTTACAGTAGACAATTGTTAAACAAGCTGTGGATTGTCTTGCTCAGTCTTCCAGAGGGAAGCAGCAGTCGGCTGGTTGGGTCCCCGCTTGTGTTTCAGTGGCTATCAGGTACAGAGACAGCGACCATGTAGTTGGTGTCATTGAAGTCGATTTCCCTGGACGGGGCCGTGGTGGAATTGATTACTTCTTTTGTAATTGGCAAGCACTGAGGCAGAAGGGACAAGGGGGTGTCTGTAGCCAGATGCTTGTGCACTGAATGATAATGTGTTAGGGTGTGTGTGTGTGTGTGTGTGTGTGTGTGTGTGTGTGTGTGTGTGTGTGTGTGTGCGTGTTTAAATTAGACTGTAATAGATTCTCATTAGTATGTGAGGCATAAGCTTTAAACATCTCTGTCCAAACGCCCTTTGGCAAACTTCCTAGTGTTTGAACATTTGTCTTTTATGAGAAATGGGAGGCAGCTCATAATAAACATTTCGGCTGCAGAGGTGGTTCTTAAACTGGGAACTTGTGGACATTTGTCCTTTTGGGGATTTAAACTTGTCACCAATGACAAAGTATTTAATTTCACTAGAAGCTTTTTTATATATTTTGTAGGATGTGTTCATTGGAGTCACACAATATTCTCAACTTTTCAGCGCCAGGCGCGGAGTCGCAGCACTCGTCAATGTCACACCGGGCAGACACAATCCAATCAAGCTTTTCTACTTTAACACTGCCTTCCTGTTTTGATGCAGGAAGATGTGCAAGCTAGCCTGTTAGCTTCTGGGCAGTAGGAAGGCTATGCAGTTTGTGAGAGGAAGAAGGGATTCATGTCACAGTGAGCCAGTAACTGAGCGCATTGTCCATTTCCCATTAGTCACATAGAATCTGTTGCGCACCCAACCCTGCTCCACAGACGAACCCAGGCGGCATCCTCAGGTTCGCCAATGAGGGAACAGCGGGGGTGACTCCTCCGGTTTCAAATGAACTGACTGTATTGAAGTGATTTATTACCTCAGTAAACGTTGTGAACATGACTTGACTGCTTAATCCAAGATGGCAATGGCAAAATTTACATACTCGTGTGGGTGATGTCACCTTACTATAGACAGTCTATGGGCGCACCATGCCATTTTTTTGGTCCTTAAACCTGCTCTGGCAAGGCCTTTTTTCTAGCAAAGCATCGTCTAGCAATGCATCGTGGTGCATCGTCTAAACTTTTAGGTTTTTGGTATGGATTAAACAAGCAATGTGTAACAGGACCTTTATTGGTGCTTCAGACAGAGCCGTGCTTGCTTTGTTCTACTGTTTCAAACTCCTAAATTCAACTTTAATGCGTTTTTGCTCTTTTCATCTAACTCTTAGTGGGAAAGCAAATAAGCATTTTCCGATCTTTTTGATTTATTTTCTTTCCTGAACTGTTTCAAGGAAGTATTAAACTCACCCTCACTCTAAACACACTCTACTAGCTGCAGCATTACTAATGTGTTTTTAAATTACAGGAGACTTGATTTAGTCATGGTTTTAAGATAAGATAATCCTTTAATATTCCCTCAGTGGGGAAATTACAGGCAGTAACAGCAGCATTGCAAGTAAATAAAGATACAAATCAAGTAATATAGATAAACAGTAATAAAATTAAAATCAAACAGTAAGAAGAATATTAAACGTACAGACGGAATACAAATAAAAATGTGTATAAAAGTACTTAAACATATTAGATATTGCATCAGGTGAATGAATTAAAGTGCTCAGAAGTGTTCAAAGTGATTCGTGGCCTACTGGGAGCTCAGCTTATTGTGCAGCCTGACAGCGGCAGGAAGAAAGGACTTGCGGTATCTCGCCCTCGGACACCGGGGATGAATCAGCCGCTGGCTGAAGGAGCTGTGCAGCGCGGCCAGAGTGTCCTGCATGTGGTGGGAGGCGTGGTTCATCAGGGATGAGAGCTTTAGTTCAATCAGATTGAAGAAACCCGTCAGTATGAAGTAGGAATATTATAATTCTTGGCACATGTATGTATGTATTTTATTTTATTTTTACATGTGAAGGTGTTTTTGTCTCATTTAGTGTGATGTTGTAGTTTATTACCTTGTGTAACAAAGGTAGTGTCCCTGGAAAACCCTGAGTTCAATCCTGTGGAAATATGCTAATGCATTTAGACTGCAAGTGGGCTTTAGTCGATGAGGCTTAAAGCATTTTACTTTAAATTATAAACACACACACCAACACACGGGGTATTTTTGCCAAAGGCAGTGCTGTCTGTCCTCTAACTTTAGTCACGGTGCACTTGAAAGTAACACTTTGTGCCCCAAACCATGGACCTAGATTACAGTGTGAAGCAAGGCAACCTGTGTGTGTTGTGTGCGCGTGTGTGTCCGTGTGCATGTGTTATATTTTCTCTCGCTAGGTAAGCCAGCTGCTACCTTCCTGTTAAAACTATTATCATTTTACCTAAGCTCTTTCACTCCAATTAACATCATTTGTAAGGCCTTGGTTTAGTTAACGCAGAAAAGTAATTGAACCAGTTATTTCTAAATTGAACGTTTATAAAAGACTGACCTTGTTAGTGCGTGTTTGTACATCAACATTTATGTTTTCGTGCACATAACGACCATGCTGTGCTACATTCGTAAAAAGCGGTTGCAAAATGTTCTGTGTTATCTCTGAGTGATTGTGTGTGTATACAAGATATGTATGTGCGTGTTTATTTGTATTAGGGCTGTATTATTTGTGTGTACGACAGCCTTACGATATATGCAGAGAGAGATTTACAGCTGTCTCGACTTTATCATTCCTTTTAACACTACAATCTGGAGTTGACTGGGCCACTAGCCAGCCTCCTCTCTCCCACATCAGCTGAATGAAAATGTCTTTGGCGGAGCGAACACTGGCACCATGCCCAGACTTAATATTCTTAGATATCACTGTGTGGTTTCTCAGGCTGTTCAAAGTGAAATTATTTATACTTACTTCTCACCCCATAAGAGGTTGACTTGGGGGTTGAGGAGTCCATTCATTCATTTGTATGTTTTTATCTCCTTTTAGACTGCAGAGAGGCAGCAAGGTGGGATGAAGGAAATTACAGCTGGCTTCATATCGCAATGAATTTATGACTTTACAATCGTCTTTTACAGTGTTGTATTTACAGCAACCATGAATACAACTGATCTAGCAAGCAAGTCTTGAATGACCGCATTAAGATCTTGCGTTTCCAGTCCGAACTGTTGTTTGGTCTCTGACAGCAGCTCAAGGTGTTAACAGTCAATGTCAAAAGCATGAGTGAGTAATCTCGCCTCGCTGAAGAGAAAATTTAATGTGTTGACCCGCAAAGTATTTTAATATTACATTTAGTTTTAATTTGGCTTCATCACTTCTACTTTATTAGCGATCAAGTCACAAGACGTGTGTTCAAGTCACAGTATGCATCGCTTTAGATAAAAGCTTCGGCAAAATGAAATGTAATGGAATAAGTACATTTATTTTCATTTGAACTGTTGTTCAGACTATTTTACTCCAACCTCTGAAGTTATTGGCATCTTTTTGCCTAAAAACTGAACAAACTCTACAAGCCCAGTATAAACCGCTGATAGATTCTCAGTTGGAGCAAGCTTTTATTTTTTTCAGAGACTCTTGTTGACTGCAGTTGCTCTGATTGTGCACTGATGTGGCAGGAACCATTTCTAATGATGTGTAGTGTTCAAAATTACAGACGCAATTGGATAACACTCTTGTGTTAACCAGCAACTGGTTGAGATGCAAAGACGGAGTTGTTTGTGTGGCAGAAGAAAGGGGAAGAAGGAGCTGTTGGTTCACAAGCTTTGAAGCAGATAGAGAAATCGCTACTCTTCCATGAAACCATCCTTTGACTTTTCCTCCCCTTCAAGACTTCAAAAGTCATAAATGTGACATGGTGCATTCGAGTGTCTTTGTTTGGAAGTAATGCCAAAAAGAACACTGTGGCAAAAATCTGTTGTTTTTGTGGGCAACAGTAAAGTCGTTTAGTCCTTGTTTTTCACTGCAGTCACAGAAAGAAAAGCAAGGGTGTTACTAAAACATTAACAATGCTTCTGTTCAATTCAAGTATCTGGAGAAGCCATGACAGTGAACCAGCATGAACCATGGACCATGAAACTGAAGCAGCTAAATGGAATTCAGCCATCATGGATTTTTTGATTTATCTGTGCTTTTCCTACTGTGACATGACAAACCATGTGTCTGTAATAACATGATTAAGGGGCAGTTTTTGGTATTTGTTGGCATCAAGCTGTGTGGATTCCAACCAACATAATACCCTTTCACTTACTCCTCCCGTTTCTGGACCGCAGTTACGTGTTCCGCAAAATGATGGTAGTGCTGTTCGCCTCGCTCGGGGGCCGTCCTTACCATCATAAGACTACTTACGGAGCAGTGGAAGTCAGACGGCGGCTGGCGATCCCGCGGTTTGGCACTCTACGGCTCACGTACGGTTTCACAAGCGTGCCGGAGAACTACGGGTGCCTTTTACGTAATAATGTGAACGGGTCTCGCTCGAGCCAATTTTTGGTTCCACTGTAGAAAATGCCGATGCAACACAGCAGACTCCGTGAAGAGGACCCGCTCCCTCTTAGATAGTACAGGCTCATTCTAAGCCAAGAAAAACAGAACACGTCTTAGTTTGACTGAGGTGATTATACTCTAATGAAAACAAAGTTATAAATATATTATTTTCCATTTCTGCTAATAGATCCCCAAAGTGCTACCCACTGGCCCTTTACTGAACTGATGGAATTAATAAACTGTTCAGATTGGAAGTGGGCTTTAATGCGTTTTATCAAATCTGAATGTAGCATTCAAAATACTGATCAAACCTTAATCCTTCTAGGACCCTCCTGTGGCAGCTGGTGTCAGTGTTGTTGAGAACAAAAAGGACAACGATGTTTTATAATCATGGCACTATACATTTTTGAAGACCCGAGCCAAGTGTTGTCTTTTTTTTTCTGTCCTTCAGCTGTCATCCTTTCTCACATCTGTGCTGCTCAGGGTGATGTGCCACACATGTAACTTACTTCGAACTATCAGACTGGTGTCCATACTTGACTTTAATTGTACAAACTTGTAATCAGGAACCGACTATATGTGCATACCCACTTTTTTTTTCTTTACAATCATCAATTGGCATGCCATACAAATGTTTGCGATGTTTTATAAAAATGATTTTAGTAAAACACTCACACACACACTTTGCTCTTACATAGACTCAAAATTCACTGAATAATAATTAACTCGCTGTTTAATTTGCAGTTCACAGTTTAATTTAGGTTAACATGCAGCTGAAATGATAATAATGATAAATTAGAAATGGAGACTGTGAATGGATCCGGTGGGTCTTAAACAGCACGTGTGTGTCTCCGAAGGGAGAATTAATTCCCCTGTAATAAAAACACAGTCTCTGTGTTTGAGTCAAGGAAGCTGAGCTTTATAGAGGATCCCGGGGTGGGTCGATGGCATATCACCCCCGGTGGGCTTTCTAGACATCACTGGGCTGTCTATTAAAGGGCCTTGCCCCAAGGGAGCCCGCAGTAGAGGAGAGGAGAGTACACACACACACACACACACACACACACACACTCTTACGCTTGCTGTAATATATATATACAAGCCAAATACACACACAAACACACAGATATATAGTTGTGGTTAAGGTCATCCAAATGCACACACTTGTTTTCTCTACTTCTGTCTATTCTTTTTTCTTTATCTCTCTCTCTCCCTCTCTCTCTCTCTCTCTCTCTCCCTCTCTCTCTCATGCAAACAAACACACACTCAGCATGAGGTGAGTGGCATGGCTTGGAGATAAGGCTGCTATCAGACCTCCATCTGGAATGGCTGGTCTCTCATCTGTCACGGTGGCTTTTTTCTCTATCGGCTCCATCAGCTCTCCTCTTCCTGTCTTTGTCCATTTATATTCGACCCTCTACAGGCTCAGGAGTTATAGGGAGGAACAACTTGTCATTTTCCTGATGTTTGAAAGGCCTGGCCTTCGCCCTGTATCATGGCATGACATGTTTTAATACTTTGGCGACAGCTGTTTACCCAAACAGGATTTATCAAACACCAATAAAGTCATTCAGATATACATATTTGGGTGGGGTTCATCCCTAATTTATCATGCACTTTGAGGGTGACATTACTATGAAACAAAGCTGCCTAACATGAATGATCCTGAGGCTTTGGGCAACTCGAAGCATACTTGTCAGTATGGCTGTAAATATCCTCACTTTAAATTATTATCCTTGTCTGCTCTCACTGAACATGTGAAATAAAATATTACCCCTGTCACCTCTCCATCGAAAGTTGGAGTGGAAAACAATGTCGCCGTTAAATATTATAATAACTCTATGGTTTCCCCGCCGAGCCTTAGGGAAACTTGGAATTAAATACCTCAACCTGTTGCAGTTGCAAGAATTGCACACATTAGCAAGCCTAAAATATGGCACAAGAAAATATCCTTCAGTAAGTATTATCTATGCTTTTGATGTGTTTATATTTTTACACTGCATTTATATTGCTCTTCGATTTCTTTTTCACGAGGGATTAGTGAGACGATTGCTAATTTCACATCCAAAACAACTCTTAGAAATAGTTTTTCTAGCAGAGAAGTGCCAGGAAATTCCAAGCCTGTCTTGACGAAAGCAGATTTAATTTTACTTTTTAAGAATAGGAGTAAATCTGCGGTCCTGTGGATTGGGAAGGTCATTCCACCAACAGGGAGCCTGTTGGGGAAAGACGGCTTTTATCTGTCAACAGCATGAGGAAGACCGATAGTGACAGGTAAGGGTTGAAGAATAAATCCAATTACGAAGCTTCAGAACTCGCCAGAACATATAAAGGAAAGAGTAAGACTAAAGCAGAAGTTTTAGAATTTAATTAGCAAAACTCAATTCAGCAAAAAAGAAAAAATCAGGGTGCTGGAGTTGAAAAACGGCGACAGCTCAACTCAGTGTTACGTGACGGCTCAATATGACACACACTCTCCAAGCGTTGGAGAAGTGACACGGAGGACAGACACCAGACAATTTACACTAATCCCATATCATTTATTGTCTTGTTAAGTCATCTTATAGCTGTTGTATTCTTCTGGAGGTATTGCAAGAATGGTGCTGCTTGAACATTTTCACCCTTCATACTGTGCTCAGTAAAATGTCCCCAGAAAAAGTGAGTGTCTGTCAAGATTTTTTGGTATTGCAGTGGTTAGCATCCTTAAAGTAATTTGCCTGCTTAAAGTACAAACACACACACACACACGCACACACACACACACACACACACACACACTCTTACCATTACACTTAAGTACACAGAGTCACTTTCACGCTCTGATGATATCAGCTCCTGGCCATTGCTGTCCTACCTGTCTCATAGCAAACATTAGACCTGATATAACGGTGTGTTAAGCTTTGATGGGGCTCAGGAAAAAGTATTAGATTTAAAATAATGAGCTTGAGCAACAGAAGCATAGCGCTGCCAGCATCGTACTTTAAAAACCCACCGAGTCCCCTGTAAGAGATGATTAATACACTCTTTGATGTTTAACAGCCAAAACGGCGAGCAGAAATAATCCATTTACAATGGCTCTGACGTGTGTCTCTCTCTCTCTCTCTCTCTCTCTTTCTGTGTGTGTGTGTCTGTCTGTGTGTCCATTCCAGTGGAGTTCATCAAACTGGACTTAGCATCTTTGCAGTCTGTCCGGCATTTTGTCCAGCGCTTCAAGGAGCGAGAGCTACAGCTAAACATTCTGGTCAACAATGGTGAGTGATGACGATGTCAGTAGTCGATCTGGTATTCAGTGATAAAAATATAAATTATCAAGGAGATTAATTTAGATGCCGTCATCGGACTGAATTCAGAAGGCTTTAAAGAATTAAACCCACACACTCTCACGTCCAGCATTTTTCAAGTTCTCCATCGACACAACCCGTCATCCTCCAAATGTATTTGATTTAACAGATTATAAAACTGATGCTATTTAACGATAATGATAAAAAGAATGGATATTGTGGAATACTTTTTCCACACACAAGACGTACAAAATCCAGAAATGTTCAGTATTCAGACATAACGTTTGTAGTACATTCAACATCAAACACTGACATGTATTTTTGTGTGTTTTAAATGCTTGTGTACGTTTGTGTGTCAAGCGGGTGTCATGCTGGTTCCTGAGGGCCGTACTGAAGATGGATTTGAGCAACACTTTGGCGTGAACTACCTAGGCCACTTCCTGTTGACCTGGCTGCTCCTGGACATTCTGAAGGATTCTGGGAAATGTGGTTACTTCTCACGCATTGTCAACATCTCCTCCTCAGCCCACCGCGTTGGCAATGTCGAACTAAATGATTTAAATAGCTGGTAGGCTTACACACAGACACACACGCGCACACACACGCACACACACACACACACACACACACGTTAGCAATCACAACCATACACTATTTATACATTGCAATGCCAGCCAATTAAAAAAAAGAATGGGCTGTAAATCTGCAGCCACACACAAACACAAACAGCAGATGAAAAAAAGAAGAAAAAACAACTGCAGTGTCGCTCCGACTGCCTGGCAGGTGTGAACACTGCAGATACTTTCCTTCCCTGTAGATGGTGCACATCAGCACACATACACCTTCAACTGCTGTTGCTGCTACTTTTATTGTTGGACTAGATCTCAACAGTTGTAGATCTTTGTAAAGTTGCTGGAGCTGTGGCTCTACGTCAATGACACTGTGCGTCCTTGTTTGCCTGTTGAGCCTGAGGAGTCTCAGAGGTCTCGTTAAGTTTCCACTGTAAGAAGAGTGTGCCCTCATTCAACAGGACATACAAAAAAAACAAACTATTTTGGCGACAGTTTAAGAAAATAAACGAAGCAAAACTGAGAAAAACAACAGTTTAAGTGCCTTTGAGCCATGTTGTATTTAAACACATTTCATGGTTTTAATGTTTTGAGGTGCAGTATTCATTGGTTTCTCTCTCCTCAGCCAGTGTTATTCAGCCCATGCTGCTTACTGTCAAAGTAAGCTGGCCCAGCTGTTATTTAGTTCCCACCTCCACCAGGAGCTGAAGCGTGGAGGATCCCCGCTGAGTTCATGTGCGGTGGACCCTGGCATGGTGGATACTGCTCTCTATCGCCACCTCAGGGCGCCACTCTGCCTGGTGCAGAGCGCCATTGCTCGGCTGCTTTTCAAGGTAAAACACTGCACTACACTCATCTGCTTCATTCACACATTTGATTTATGTCATCCTGCAAGTCAGCAGAGCATCTATGAAATACATATTAAAGTACACTTATGAAGGTCAAATTTAGTTTCTAAGTGTGCTTTCTCAAAGTCTGTGACAGATCTGCGAACCAAAAGTTTTGTCTGAAAAATAAACAGATCTGGAATCAAAATCTGTTGCAGTGATGAAGTACATACTGTATCACAAGCTTTTAGCATCCTCATATCACACACCTGTGTTTGCTGCATTATAATGACGAACATGTGTGCTTACTTAAAAATGTACACTGGGACGCTTTGTAGTTCTTTAACAAAACAAACACAAATGCTCTCCTGGAAGAGAACTGCTGCTCCACAGCTTCGTTTTGTTCAAGGTGTCCGACGGTGACCTGAGACAACACACTTGTGCGGAGAGATTGAACAAGATTTTATTTTACAGGATGACACGCACACAATTAGACGTGTGCACACGCATACACACACGTCTATCCACATCACTGAAAATGGAAGCGCTACAAAAAATCAAGGCAGGCTGTTCACTGTGTGTTATATTTATAAAACATTTCTTGCTTAGCTTGAAGCGCTGGCCGTGGGCTGCTGTTAATGTCCCTGGGATTTAATGGAAGGAGACGTGCGGGCGTGTTTGAGCCCAAAAAAAGCAATTGTCACAGGCATTTGGCTCCGAGCACAACCCGTGGGATAGTTCTGCCCCACATATGCAAACACATTAATCACAAACTCATGCATGTTATCATTAACACGCACACACACAAACCCCAACAGTGTCTCTCCTGTTCTGACACCTTTTTATCTGGAGCCATAACATTTAGGTTCATTCAGAGCCAAAGGCGAGAAGATTAACGGGAAGAGAATTTACAATGCTTAAAGTACTTTATTAATCACAATTCACAACCCAAACAACAAAATGACAATCAACTAAGTAGATACAATATTTTTATATATATATATATATATATATATATATATATATATTTATATATATATATATATATATATATATATATAAATACACACACAAGCACAATAATGAAGTAAAAATGCTGCTGTGCTCGCTGAGCACAGCAACTACACAACAACATGTGCTTTCAACCTCAGGTTCAAGTCGTCAACACTGCCTGTCGGTGAGGCTACGGACGCGTGCGCACACGTACATAAATCGCTTTCAAAGTAAATGCTGTGTCAAATAATTAACACTGTTAAAGGATTTCCGCTTATATATAAAAATACATAGACACACAAAAGAAAGAAAGCTGCAAGGCATTTTGAATGTTGTATGCATGAAGTAGTCGTTGTAATTATTTTGTGCAGTACCTTTCCAGTATCCACGTAAAACATTAAACAGCAGAGCGACAGGTGAGCTGAAATGAGAGGCTGTTTTTTTTCCCTTTTTTTCTTTTATAGTTATTAAAGACAAAAACAATATGTATTATATCAGAACAAATCAGCATATTGGACTGAAAATCTCCCTTGTCATTGTTCCAACTACCCTGCTCAATAGCTTTTATACTTACATACTTTGACATGTAATTTGTATGCTGATGTGTTTCTAACTGTTCTGTGGTGAGAAATACTACGAGAAATACTCACTTTGAGTTATATTTATATTTATGCAAGAGTTACGAACATGTTTATGAGTTTAAGAGTTTGGAAAAGGTTACCTTTGCCACTGACTGTCTCTCTGTTTTCATCAGCAGTGTCACATTTTTGTATTTAACCCAAACTGATCTTTAAAGAAATTGGTCAAGATGAATATATCTTTTAGCGTGAACAGACATATGTTTTAATCAAGAACAACCAAAGTTACTTTTGATGCTGGAAAGTCATAAGCAATCAGACATATACTGTAAGCCAAGGAAATTAGTTGTTTGTTGTATTTTCTTCTCACAAAAAACTGTCGTTTATTGCGCTAAAACCGCTTCATGTGTGAACACACAGCAACATGAACAACATCGCATAAGTTTAAGTTTGCTTTTTTTTTGTCACTTGTACTGAAAAATTTTGCCCTGCTAGCGAAGTAATAATTGATGCAGAGAAACAATTAAAATTCATGTGGAAATATCGCGGAGTACAACAACAATGCACACACACACACACACACACACACACACACACACACACACACACACACACACACACACACACACACAGACAAACAGTGGTTCAAAAACAAAGTATGCAAGTGTCCCGTTGATGCTTGCAAGATGTGATCCCCTCGCTGCTCTAAAACCTGCTCCTGGTCTCACAGCTGACACTGAGATCATTGTTAAAATGCATCAACACTAACACTCGCACACACACACACACACTCGCACACACACACACGGCAACACACTTAGTCTTTTCACTGATGCTAACATACAGTGACACCAGCCCTCCTTTGGCATTCACTTACGAACACACACACTCACACTCCGACACATTGTTTGTTTTTTTGCGGTTAGAACTTGTTGTTGAACTTGTCATCCTGCAGTCACTCCAATTCTTTTTGATGTTTATATTTATTTGTTTATTTATGTGCGTCTGTGTCGGTCTGTACGTCTTCCACAGACTCCTGGAGAGGGCGCTGCCACTGTGTTGTTTGCTGCTCTGTCGCCGGCCCTGGAGGGGGAGTGTGGTGGAGGCTACTGGGCCAATGGGTGCAGGGAGATGACAACACCAGCGACCTTTGACCCCCAGCTGCAGCTAAGCCTATGGGAAACCAGTGTCCAGTTGCTGGGCCTGTAGTAGAATGGAAGGAAGGGACGATTTACTGGAGTAAACCTCGAAGAAAAAAAAACAGATAAAGACTCACCCTTGGGGCAACCAGCCACCTTCTCCTCCACCTCCCTTTTTCCCAGTATTTATTTCCGTCCATACCTCACACCGAGGTTTTCATAGAGATTTATGTTGACAATTTGACAATCCGTTGCTGGACTGTGATTGGTTATACGGGGAGTGAAGACCTCCGTTTGTCCACCAAAGAACGTTTTTTTGTTTGGTTTTCTCGCAATCAGCAAATAAACATACGAACACACAATAGGGTTCTATCAATATATGATTTTGCTGTCACAGATACTGGGGAGCTGCTGGCCTTAAGTTATTAACAGATATCAGTTGTCATCCATCTCTGATATGAAGTTTATTCCCTGATCATAACTAACCTGATATCTGGCCAGAGAAATCTTTTCCGCAGTGTCATGTTATTAAATTTGCAGCGACACCTGCTTCACTCTGCCTTAATGTCTGGCATTAGTCTGGCTTTCAGTGAAGACGTTCATCGTCCCTCAGTGAACTAACTGCTGTTAGATGGTAGATGTATTCTAAGCAATCTTTTTCTGCTGTTCTCATAAACATTTCACGGCTCAGCAATCTAACAAAAGATATTTCTTGGGTACCCACAGGGAGAGGGGGGATTTGGGATGCCACTGACAAAAATAAGACATCCCATGTAAAGGTAGGCCTAATTTTGGAATAATTCACCCTATAGACCCAAGAGTGATGCGACATTCAGTTTTGTTCTGAGGAATGTTCTCGCTGTTTTATGAAGCAGGATTTACAGACATTCCTGTTTGCTTTTGTCTGCTCAGAAAGGATGGGGAACCAAGCCCCACTTCTGTCCCCATTTTTCTTTGTGATCTGTGTTAATCGGTTTCACTGTGTCTGTGATACGTGTGTGTGTGTGTGTTTTATGCACGTGAGTAACAAATTAACTCATGCTCTTTAGACCCAATTCATGTTGATGGATAGCACAACAATGGTGATTCCTCGCGGAACGCCGATGGGAAGAGGAGGGAGGCGAAGCACTTTTTTTCTCCAGAATTCAAGCTGTGATTGGTTCCTCATTGCTGCTGCTGCTGCTGCTTCCTCATTTGGCGCTGCTCCCAGTGCATTGTGGGATTGAGATTTCCCTGTGTCATGAGAATCAAACTCCATCTGCTGAGCTGACACACACACTCACTCAGAAACATTGGAAGCTGTACATCCCGGCACAGGCTTATCTAAACAAGCACACAGCAAACAAGCGCGTCTGTTACTCACGCAGGAAAACACACACACACATACACTCACACACACACATACTGCGCCATAATGCCATCTCCACTGTGATGAACCATTTTTGCTGTGAAGATGAAAAGTTTTATCTTAAAGGAATAAGTTTTGGCTAAAAATCCTGCCCCATATGCCATCCCATTGCTGTATGTGTGAGCTGTTGCTCTCAATACTGCCACTGAGCATCCAGCATTTGTGCTATCTGCCGTATGTGAAGCAATAGTATCACTGTGGTAGCCAATTCAGTTGGTAACACAGCCAGACATTCAGAATAGGAATGTGAAAGCGAAACAAACAAAAAAAGATACCAGCTTCAATTTACCCATAATATCAGGAATTTCACATTTCTCTGTCTAGATGTGTGCAGACGCTTATTGAAGACCTTGTTAATGTGCTTTGTCTGAGTGGTTATATTGAAAGTATCGTTTTTCAAGCAGTTTGATGATTTGTTAGAGGCTGAATGTTCTGAAGGATGCACAAGATGGCGGTCCTGACTCACAGAGATAAAAACTTATGGTGTGTTCAGGCTCTCCTTGTCACCTCAATTATAGTTTTTTATTTATTTTTTTTTTACCATCAAACAGCCAACAAAGGTTTCAATGTGAGTTGTGATGTTTCACGTCAACTCACAGTGAACACCAGGTAAACAGTGGACCAGGTTAATGGTAAATATCTCCATGCTACTTCCATGTATTTGTAATGCCCTGTGATTTAACATGTCCATGCTGCACATAGTGGAGCTCATGCCTGGCTTCCATTATTTACTACCAATTGTGGGCCTAGTCCGTGTGAGATGAATAACCGTATTCCCGGTAAGTCATGATCACGTGAATTTACGAGTTGACAAAGGTTGCCTGAACGCTCCATTGAGCAGTCGAGCAGCACATAATGGATAACATCAGTGTTTCTTGGTCTTTTGTAGAGGAGCCTTTGAAATTGGACATGCCATGTTGGCTCCTTATGATAAAATACAGCGTCTGGATAGTCCATCTTTGGACAATTTCTGAATTCAGGTCTTATGGGGTGCGCTTGATGCGAGTGTTCAAAACACCTGACAACTCAAGAGGGTTGGTCCTTTTTTCAAACACTGATAAAAGATAATACTCTTATCCATTACATTTGGGTTTAATCAACATTAAACGATAGACTTCGGTGAATATATCAAATGGTAGAGTAAATCTCTACAAGTCATAATGACTGAATTTTGGAACCTAATTTAACTTTTCCTCATTCCAGTGAGAGAAGCTGATTCCAGCGAGCCATTTTGTATATTCAATTCTGAAACTTGTAAATATTTTTGCAGAACATTACAATCCAGATCTTTAGTGTATTTAAAGTTGAAGTTCAACTAATGTTTGAAAATTCTAATTTTAAAGCAACCATGTTTTAGGTTTGATGTTTTTTTTCTGACGTAGTACTTGTGTGGAAATTGACTTAATGCCAGCAATACTCCTCGGTTCTTGAGTGTCTTTTCTTCCACTCGATGTTGTCAAACTGCTTGGAAACAAACAGTTTATTGCCTCAGTGCTTGCTTTGTTTGACTGTGTGGTTCTCTGAAGCGGCAGTACGGACTCAATAACCGGATAACAAACAACAAAACCTAGGCCTGTTTAAACAAATGTGCTCGCCTCCCTTCACACAAATAAAAACACCAGCTTAGTCAGCGGCTCTCATTCAAGAAGTACAAGGCAACAGTGTGTGCCCCAACCTGTCAAAGAGCTACCGTGTTCTTCACAGTCCAACTGCTCCAGCAGCTGTTTTAATAACTGAGAGGTGGAGAAAGTCACTGCCTGTCTATATCCGAGCACAAGGTTCTCCAAAGATGAGCCGAGGAGGGCGAAGGGTCTGCCTTGGTGTTCCTGTTGTGTCAGCGCGCACAAGAGGGCTGCTAAATTATCAATGATTACCTTGTTATATATTTACCGTACTCCTGAAGCGCTCTGCACAGACAGGACAACACAGTGAACTTTTTGAAAATAGAAACAGAGCAAAACAAAACGGCTCAAGTAACTGTCTGTGATATTGTCCGTATGTGAATTATTGGTATATACTTGTCGCCGCTGGATACTGGAGCTTTATGTAGACTGACAATGTTCTAATAGCCATTCTGCTTTCTAACCTGGGATTACATTTATATTAAATGTTTCAGTCCCAAGTTCTGCGATTCTAAATGTGTATAAGTATATGAAGAGTAATATAAAGATGTATACGGGGGGTAACCAGATGAACTGAGTCCTTACTCTGGCACCGGTCCAGTTAAGAGCAAACAAATGCAGACATGCATCTGTCCTGTCACCGTTATTGCTATTTACCCCGATATACCATTTTCTCCTTTGGTGCAAGTGTGACCTTTTCCCTTGAGTCCCTGCGGGCTGCATAAAGAGCATGTTCCCACCTTCAATCCAGTGTAAATATTCAGTCCATCTGGGCCCCTGAGGATTTATGAAATGTTTTATTTTGTATCATCTTGTTGTTGTTGAGATATGCATCTTATTGCTTTTGCCGTGCCTAATAAGAAAAGCTCCCTCATATATGTGTAACTGTGAATTTTTCATGTAGAGCTTGTAGAAACTGTGATTACCGTCTTGTCCTGTTCATTGCCGCATGTTTTTTTTTTTCTCTCTGTGGAGTGACGTACAATGGAGGTGAAGAGGGTGCGTGTGTGCGTGTGTGTGCGTGCGTGTGTGTGTGTGTGTGTGGATAAGGGAGTTCATGTCCATGTTTTTTTGTCAATGGTTGTGATATTCCAGCAGCAGCCGCCACCTTTTCTATTATCCAAAGCCTCTCAATAAACATATCATTGTGCCAGTCTTGCCCTCTGTCCTTTACCCTGTGTGTGAGTGAGAAACTGTCAGACTGATGACACTCGGCATGAGACAGCGAGCCTCGAGCATAGTCTGAACTTTGATATATTCTCAGATCTACCAGTGAAACTCAAACACACACACACAGGTCACAATGCAGTTTGTCCTCATAACAGACTTGAGTCCAGTTGTGTGTGTGTATATATATATATAAATCCTGCTCACTAAAAACTATCGATTTAATTTTGTGTGAAGTTTTTATTTTTCTCAGTTCCTTAATGTTTTTCTTCACCACAGATTATTTTCTTGTCATTTCGTCCTTGTGAAATACTTTCAATAGCAACAAATTGAGCTCAGAAGAATGTTAGCAGAGAGAACATTTCCTAAATAAATCAAATGTGACATGAGCAGATAATAGTACATTCTTACAATTTCTGTTGTGAATTTGTGTTTGAGTTGACACTCATGGTTTGAATATCTCGATTTCTTATTTTATTTTAATGTTTCCATTCCACCGTACTGTAGCTCTATAAACTCTGCTCATCCTGAAGGGCTATGTAGCTGTTTAGTTTTAGTTTTTTGTCTCGCATACGGTACTTAGTAAGGGTAATATAGCTGCAGAGACTTTAGCTGAGGCTTTTATTTCAGAAAGGAAAACACACAAACCCGAGAGGCAAATCAGAATCCCTCGCTTTTACTCCTCACTAAACATATTCATAAACTTGGACCAAGACAAAGTGCAACAAATTAATTAGACACCTCTCCTTCAGCATGTGAGAAAATAGAGTTTCTATACCAATCAGCATTTTATCTCGTCTTGAAGAACAGTGTCATTGAGACACGTCTGATTAGGCAGTTGAGGCAATATGACTGCAAAGCCTCGAGAATCGTAGCAGAAAATCACTAATCCGCACTTGAATGGCAGGCGAGCAGAGGTACATCATGTATATGCCAACTTGTGAGAATGAATATCTGACACAATGATGAGAATGAGGTGCTGTCTCCTCAGCTCTTTGTAACACGAGGACACACACAATACAGCGTGTCTGCACTGAATTGACTGCCGTCTCAGCTCACTCGTGTAGAAAACAGAAAAAGGGAAAGACAGAGCAACCTGAAATGACAAAAAAGATCACCCTCATCCATGGCTTGGTAATTGATGCTCATATTGGGACAGACTGTGGTTTATTACAATGAGTATAATGTGCACAGCACACACACTCAGGTCCTTATTCAACCATTAAGTGGCAGTTTTTCCCCCATAAATTCCTCATGAGAGGTTTAATGAAGTCATTGCATGCACACTCATAAAGTAGGAAGTGGCTAATAAGCATTAATTTATCTAATTACTGCCAAATAACTGAGAGAACATTGTTAATCATAGCAATAATCCAGACCTGGTTGTACACAGGCCCTCACCTGGTTTTACCTGCAACATCTCATCCACATCTCGGTAGCCAGCTCAGAAGCAATTATTATGTGACCTACTGTTGTATCAATAGAGAATCACAAGCGTTTATTGCCAAGTACGTTACACATACAAGGAATTTGGCTTGTGAATTGGTGTGGCCAGAGCAATACTTAAATACCCAGTACATGTACAAGTACAATGACTTTAACATCTCTAAAACTGATATAAACCTCTGTAAATGATTAGAAAGGCAAACATATGTCATACAGGATCAAGCATTATCTAAAAAGCAATAACAAGAGTAAATGTAATTCTTTTTGTATTGATAAATGCAATTTTCAGCTCTTTTAATCATTTTTTTTTAACTTAACTTGAAATTGTAATTAGTTGCTGACATTATTTTCCTATGTTATATTTGAACTCAATCACTGATTTCTTAAATAAATTACCAAGGAATCAAACCAGTGACCCTTTAACTACAAGCTCAAGCATGTTCCCTATTTTGGCTCATAATTTATTAAACATAGCTTAATTTGTTCTTCACCATCATCTGAGGTCAATCTGCTGAACAGATGTGTCCAGCAGATGTCTAATAGATGCACTGATGAGGTTTGTCAGTGACTCAAGAGAAAAACAGAATGACTTTTTCTTTGACCTCCAGCAAGAATTTTAGAGGATCTGGACTAAACCACTGGAAATGTGAAACACCCCCCCCCCCCCCCCCCCGATAAATTACATTCAGAGACCACCTCAGGAGCTTTTGTCTCATGTGATGATAAAAGCTTATCTTATGAATAAACAAACTGAACCTGTGTGATGGCAAAACCTACAATAGTAGGTGAATAAATGGCAAAACATACAAAACAAAATGGGGGTCTCTTTTCCTTTCACAGTGTGAGAGAGGTCTGCCTGTCTGCGTGTTCGCCTATTAACAGTCTTTAAGTGTCAGATTAGGGCGGTCATTAATCTTCCAGGCAGCAGTGGCTTATGGGAAAGGCCGGACAGCCCACGGCTAAGTGATACATGTACCTTGTCAAGACTCCTGATGGAGGGATGGCTGGGTGGACACACACACACACACATGCACGCACATGCACACACGCGCGCGCACACACACACACACACACACACCCGCCCACCTCTAATAAGGAAGGAGAGGTGAAAGTCGGTGCATGTCAGCACTAAGATTCCTGCTGACATGTTAGGCGTTTGATGTTACTTCATCTCAGTCTTGTTACAACAGGGATTTATGTAAAAAAAAAAACTTTTTTTTTTTCCTACATCATAAGAACCCTGAAACTGTTATTCATGAATTTAAATATTAATGAGCAACAGACATTTGGAGAGAGTTTGGAGAGTTCCTGTAATAAACTTTGTGCCAGGACTCCGGCGCCAAACCGCTTCAGTCACCTGCTGCTTGTTCCCGATACAGAGGTCAAACTCACATTCTGGAACGAGTTTCTGTTCCATATCCAATGATAAAACATACTTATCAGCGAGCTGTCATTGCACAGTTTTGCATTGTGTAAGGTCCTTGTTTGTTCGTTATGCATCTCTGTTAATCTATTTCTAATTCTAGACCACGCGTGCTCTCTAACTGTGTGGCCAGATTGATTTGGTTTGGGCTTCGGTTTATATGAAAGTCAGCATTTTGGAGTGAGGCCAGGAGAAATACAGATCTCTGCTCCATAGAGACAGCACCAAAGACCGGCTTTTCGCTCCGAAGCCTGAAGTGCAGTGTGACGACTCCAACACACATTCACTTGTAGCCGTCACATTTTCCAGGACATCTCACAATTGACTTTAACTATAAAGTTGATGGCGTTCTCTGAGTCAGCATATCACTGACGATGTAATTCAAGAGCTCTCAATACCCTTGTTGTTGCCTTTTAATAAAAATAATCCATATCAACATGTCTTGATAAGTCATCCCCAAGCTTATGTATGGCCTAATTAAAGAGTCACATCGCTATCTACAACCAACTTGGTCTTGTGCATTGCCAGAATGATTAAATCTTTTCACCCGTACTAAACAAAACTTGGCCCTGGATTACTTCTTATGAGCTCAAATTAGAAAATCCTGTCATAGTGTACCATGAAATTAGCAGTAATTTGAGCTGACAATCATGCAGTATTTTAGGAATGTAATTATTCATATGTGACATGCCTCCTGCTGGCCTCCACTCTGTAGTAGTTCATCCAGGTGAGTTTGTTATGTGTATGGGCAATACATGTGCAGTATTTATGAGTTAGATTTTCTACTAAAAAATATATTATTAGTATTAAAATATGATCAATAATCTATTGACAAATTGTCACTGTGCATTTGAAAAGATTATGTCGATTTTTCATCCCTTCAAAACTTGTGTCAGGTAATGGTGATGAGTTCATCTTCTCAGTTGTATTTTAACAACCAGCAAAACCTGCAAAAGTGATAGAATATGATTCATCTGATCGTCGATCCAGTTTAGTGGTTAATTCAGCACCCGGGACAGCGAGTGACACGCCTCTGTTTTACCGGGCATGCAAGTAAAATTGCCTGACAAAAAAAAAACAATTTCAGCACTTCACTTTATGAAACAGCAGACGTTGCACGTCAGGTGAGGTTAAATCAGACAGCTAAACAATAAACAAAATTCTCCTTTATAAATGTATGCTCTAATCGGTTATTGACAAAGCTCAACCTTTGGGCTAAATCTACGAGCTACACACACTTCTGAATTGTTTGAACGTTGGTTTGCAGATTTAAACATATGCAATACAATTCAGAACAAACCAATCAGTGGGCCTGAATATAACAAGTAATCACACACCAGTACAACTTGGCAAACTGAAAATCTATAATCTAGATAATATTAAAATATGACATGAAATTAAAGCCCAGCAATTAGCCCGGTCCAATGACTGGACTAATTCTTGGGCTTTAATTTCACATCATATTTTAGTTTGTCTAAGTGGTTTGTTCTTGACTATAGTCATATATAGGCGGGGTCGAAATTTATTCACTTATTATTTTCTATCAGTAAACAATTTTTAAATTTTACAAAAGGTTATTCATGTTCACAAGATAAAAAAAAAATTGGAATAAACAGCTTACCTCTCATTTTGAACTTAAAAGCTTGAACAAGAACTTTAAAGCCCGGGAAAAAGACAAAAAAATAATCTTTATTTTTGGCAGGAAAAACATAATAGTATTGGCCTTCAGTAACCCACAAAGTTGAACCCAGACATGGCAGCTCGCCTCGCAGAAGGACGAAGAAATAAAGGAAAACACAACCACCTTCTCTTTTAACCACGGCAGACAAATCCAATTTCCTGAATAAGCACAGATTTAGGTTAAAAAAAAAAACACACACACACATCATAAACAAATGCTGAATTTCACTATTGTTTCAGTTACTGTCTATATTTGTCCAATGATGCATCGCTTGGTACATTGTGTACAACCAATAATTCTCCAGTGGAGAATTGGTATCTATGCCTTCCCTCTCCCTTTCACAAATGCAAATGGGATTATATGTTGAAAAATAGCGTTCAGTGGTTCACAGTGGGGTGTTGGTGAAAGTATCGTGTCCATTCAAAGTCTGTTTAGGAATTTATGAGGGTTGAGACGGTGAGTGGTTGCATATTGTTCATCTGTTGTGCGTGTTTGTGTGTGTGTGTGTGTGTGTGTGTGTGTGTGTGGGTGTGTGTGTGTGCATTCGTGCTCCCACTATCTTCACACACACAGACTTACATACACACAAACACTCACAGAGATATACTGTGGGAGAGGGAGGAATTTTCTGTCTAAAAATGGCCAAAGAAGAGGAGGAGAAAGAGGAAGAGGAGGGAAGGAGACGGAGGCGGGGTAAGTGAGAAGATATGTGGAAATGTAGGGAGAGAGGAGGGGGATATATTTCTCTCTGAGCTGACACGGAAAAGAATAAGAGGAGAAGAGGACAAGTCATGAGGGAGCGAGTGATGAGAAGAAGGAAAAAGCCAGAAAACCAGACAGAATAATAACAAAAAACTAAAAAAAAATGTCTGAACGCATAATCAGGAAAAGTAGGAAAAGCCGGAGAAACGGAAAATATGCTGTCATTTTCTAAGTATGAAATATATATTTGTAGGACAATAACTATAAACCAATAACTCAGATCATTCATTTAAGCCAGAGTAAAAAGGGAATGTCCATTCGTCTTGTTGTGTTATTGGCTCTGCAAGTACACACACACACACACACACACACACACACACACACACACACATATGGACACAGCACAGCCCGTCTGAAAAGCGTACAGCACAACAATCTCCAGGGCACAATGCTTCCCTCCACCCACTCATCTCCGCTGAGAGGATTGAGGGAAGACGAGAGAAGGGGGGGGAAATAAAGAAGTGGGAGGGCAGGGAGCTATTATAAAAAAAAAGAAGCAGAAAGTGGAGAGAAAAAACAGCATGCTTGAGAAAGAAAGGGAAGGAGAAGATGAAGGAAAGGAAAGTGAAGAGGATGGGGGAGAGGAGGATGACAGCGCAGTGAAAAGAAAGAGGAGTGTATGTTCGCGTCACATCTGCAGTGGAGGAGAACTGCCTGACAGTCATCAGACGCCCGCTGAATGACAATCTCCTCTCCATTCTCGAGTCAGGTGGCACCTTCCCTTTCTTCTCGTTTCTGGAAAAAGAAAACACTCTCTCGACCCTCTAACGTCCTTGAAATCCGTGATGCACTGGGGCTTAGCGCGCAGGGTGATTTCACACCTGGCAATCCATCTCTTCTAAGACAATATGAGTTCCTGCGGCTTGTTTGCCGAGCCGAAACCACGTCATGGCGGTCGATACATTATTACAGTGGGATCAATGCTTGGTGTGAAACATGAATTGAATACAGTCAAAGTCAGCCCAATTTACAGTAATCTGCAGCCCCCATGAAGCCGAAACAGAGAATATTCATCAGGTTATGGCCTCGGTATTGGGGACAACGAGGAGACTGAATTCCTTCCATCCTCTAAATTGTTTGTGATGGGTTAATGAGCATCAACATTGTGAGCCATCTTAAAGTGACAGGTGTTGTCAAAGCAACAGTGTAACATTTAGCAAAAATACGCTAGTTTGACATTAATCCCATTGACTGATGACAATGTCAATATCAATTAAAGCTTTTTAGGTCCAGCATGTGTTTAAGACCGAAAAAAAGAGTCTGGAACAGTATGGTAGTGGCACAGATTATCAATTAAAACCTAAATAATTACTCAACTTGAGCCACTTCAAGCATCTTGAGTCCCAATAACAACATTTACTTTACATGCAGTCTGTTGGCCAGATCACAAATCTGATGGAATTGATGTTTTCCCAAGTGATGAATAAATAACTGTCTAACTCCTCAGGTACAAAGGGGGGTGGTAATGCACCTAAAGCTGTTTGGTAATTCAGAAAAAAAGACAGAATAAGTCTTTTAACACTTTAGTGTATTGATCTATGAACTATAATAAAGATAGTCTATCTTATTTTATGTTCAATTATGACACTATCTGATCTCTGATCAGTGACGTGATCGTACTTCCAGTGATTGAAACTGTGTGTGCACATAAAACTTACAATTTCAGGTGACATAATGTGTGCCATAATGCTGTAAATCTAATTATCAGACACCAGATGCTTTCGCTTGATAGTGTACTCTCAAGTCCACTCTGAAAAATGTGCCGTCTTTGCAGCAGCCAAGAGGCCTCCTCACAGGTGTGCTGTGATCATGCAGACTTCTTTGCTTTGCTTTGAAGCAACCTGCAGGTGAAAGTTACCTCCAACTTTTGCACTTTTTGATCGATTACTCACGAGAATGGCTCTCATATTGAATGGTTTACATGTGTACTTTAACTGTAATTTTGATTTATAATTACATTTTTAAAAAAAGTACAACGCCTGTATGCACTTTATAAATCCTCTATCAATTCAGAACTGTGCACAGAGCACAAGTCAACATACAAGTGGCACTAACAGGTATATAACGTATGTTTTTCCATCAGCTAATGGTGTTTGAAACAGAATGTAATCCGGCCTGTTAGCTGTTAGACTCTGCTCTATCAGGTCCAACTTTAAACTGTTTCTATTGCCGTGTTTCACCAGTTCTGTGAATAAATCTCAAGGAGAGCTGCAGATGAACAGATTCAGGTGGAAACAGATCAAAATAAAAGATGAGCCAAACCTTAGCTGACTGACAAACAGCTAAGTGTAGCTCACTGATTTCAACACTTCTTTCGAGGGGCTCAAGTTTAACGCAGCCTCTTCTTTATTTCCACGACTGTCGTCTGTCTGGGCTGTCGATGCAGCCATGTTTATTCCAGTCCCGTCACCGTTAATTAAGAGCAGAGGGTGACTCTGCTGTGGGGATTGACGATGCTCAGCACACTGCTGGAGTGGACACAGATCAATGTTTAAGAACCTTAGACATTCAAGTTGTTGTTCTGATAAAGTCAGCGCATGAAGGCAGGCGCCTGCTAAATGAAATCCATTAAAAACAATTCGGCTCCTGCTTATCTGCGATGGTTTTTTGACACTTTCAATCATAGAGTTATTGCTTTGAACTGTTGCCTTGTAAATCAACGTCAAGCAATCAACAAGTCCCAGGTTTCAAAATGTCCCAAACAAACATGATTGAGAATTTGTC
>NW_027175843.1:14262839-14310339 GCF_023055335.1 Clinocottus analis
TGGGCTGTGAGCTGTCCTCACAAGAAAAAGACATGGTCTGTCTTTTTTCTAAACTTACCTACGTGTATGATTACTCCTGTGGAAACCATTTTAATTTATAGGGGAAAAAAAAACACATTCCACTGATTGTAAAATATGGACAAAAAACTGTTGCGAAACTCAAATTGTGTGGCCAAGAAACCATCATCAGAAACATGTTTATTTCTGTAGAGTTGGCCATTTTGACATGAGGTTCTATAGGGAGTGACTCACAAGTGACCAGTTTTTGGCAGTTCATTTCTCATTACCGAAGGTTACTTTCACTAAACGTGGTGTCCATGTTTTACATTATAGCCTATTGTTTAGTTAAGTAAAAAGTAATAATAAAAGTAACTATGTAAAAAGTAAATGTGCCATCATTTGCAATGGTCAGTTGAGTTCAGCAATATGTTTTCTTTTCTTTTTTTTTACCTTTTAGTTAAAAAGACCATGTCCAATGTTTTATTTTGAAGTTAACAGGATGTTACCCCCTTATTCCCTAAATTCCAAAATACATTGGCTTATTTGATAGTTTTAAGCGTTTCCTTTGATGCCTTTCCTATGCCTCATTTTTAAATAATGACATGTATTTTGACAAATCCTGAGATGCAACAGTGTATTGTGTATTGTGAAGTGTATTGAAATCAAGAGGAATTACGACAGCACACTGCACATAAAAGTTCTCTATCCTTAAGGGAAAATAAGCCTGTCAGACAGAATAGAAGTCTCGTTATGATTGATATTTTTTGCAGTGGGCCCCCTCCTTCCTCTTCTCTAGTTATTATTCAATCCAAGTCCGCCAGGCTCTTACTCTGTGCAGTGGAGTGCCAATTATTATGGTAATGACTGAAACAGATATCAGATGGGTTTCCCTGGAATAAGCTTTTCATATTTCACACACATCACTGTGTGTGTGTGTGTGTGTGTGTGTGTGTGTGTGTGTGTGTGTGTGTGTGTGTGTGTGTGTGTTCACGTCCATATGTGTATGTTTGTGGGAAAAAAGGAGAGAGACAGCAGCCGGAATCAAAAGGGAGACTTTCTCCATGTGCAGAATTGAGTTGTCTCACTTTCAGTAGCTGAATTAAACCTTCATGGGGATGAATCCAATGCAAACTGGTTGGCTTTGCTCAACAAAAACACTTTCCTCTGAACACGTTTGACATAAATCAAGGTTATAAAAGAAGCTGGAGTCGGTGACAGGAGTTGGACACGAGAGAGACATGTGATGACAGTCCTGTTTCCAAGGTCACTGGTTCGTCCTGTGTCATCTCCTCAGCCCCTTGGATGGATTTATGTGTTACCTTTGATCCTCGCGGCCTCATATAATGTGTTTCATTAAATGTGTTGGAAATGTTGAGGGATGACATTGAAGTGTATGTCCACTGAGGGAGCTGGCAGAGAGGTTGTGGCGTGGACATCCTGTCCTAGATTTAGGCAGGATGCAGGAAAAAGGATTCAATGAAGGGGGCATAGAGTACCACTGGCTTGAAGCTTCAAAAACCAAATTGATGTGAAAAAAGTCAATGTTTGACTCTACATGGTCTTCATCAGGCAAATGGCCGACATGACAAAAGACAGTAGACTATAAATAGACACACAATTGCCTAGTGTGTTACAGTGAATGTCAATGAATACACCCTGCACGCCGTGGTGTTGGTTTTAGAACATTTATTTGATTCAGTTCTAGTCTTTTGATGAACATAGTGGTTTCCGTCATCACATTTATTGTATGTGAAATATTAATCAAATCTTTCACCATATATTTTTTCATTTTCACGTCGTTTAATGTGTGGCTACAGCTGTCGTCTGTCTTTATTGTATTTCCATGGTCGCAGGTGTCATTTTTTTTCATTTTTTTGTTGATCGTGAAGCTACTGGAAAAGGTACCATTAATCATAGTATTTGTGTCACTCGGCTCGGCGGTGACACAACAGACTGACTCGCCTCAGAAAATCTAGTTGTATTTCCAAAACTCTGTGTGTTTGACCAGAACTGCACACTCTCTTTCATTGCGTGTGCTTTCTCCTGCCGCTATCATCCACAAGCTGGTTTTACAGTCTGGCGGACCTCTAACACATTTTATTATACAGCTTGTGACTTGATACATAAACAACTGAAAGTTACATGTTATTGTTGTTATGGTGAATTTAAATGTGTCACTTTTTTCCCACCAAAGAACTGATTGAAAAATCAGAGAGTATGAAAGGAAAAATACACTAATATTTAACATCTACAAGAGTAAGGTTAAGGTCTAAAACAAGGGAAATTTAATACCTCTTTTATTATATTAAATAAGCCTGGAACTGGAATAATTCCTTTATTCTTTCAACATTAAACTAGCAGAGACATAACTTTATTGAACACAAGATGACTAATTAGGCGCTACAATGTGTGGTTCCACAGACGCATGCAAATAAGACTTTGCATTAAATTATTTATTTAATCTGTCCGTCTTTCCCAAAATGAGTCTCGTTTTTTTTCACAGTGTTTTTTGTCGCAGTGTTTTTTGTCACAGTGTTTTTTGTCGCAGTGTTTGCGCCTAATGAACACTGGCCCTTCGTATATTTCCACAAAGGTTTTGGATGCCACGTGTACTGCTATCCTTGTTGCATCTGTTTGACTTCTCACATCATAAATATATGACAGGCCACACATCAAGTCCTTTGCACAAGAAAAATGGATGTAAATGCACTTTCTGACAGTGAGAGTCGCGCTGTAGGTGTTAAAAGATGTAGTTCACTTAAAAGATAATGTTGACAGGTGGGCGCTGTACAAACACAGTCGAGGATATTTTGTTTAATTTCCTCCAAAAATGATGTTAAGAGCAAAACTTTCTTTAATTTGTCATTTTTATACATCATCTTGTTCAGTTTAACTCTGACAAAGATGATTTAAAACTGCTGCTGTATCAAAATTAATATGCATTTCAGGTTTTCTGTAACGTGTTGATCCTCAGATGAAGGGAGAATGCTGAAGGTCATTGATTTCAAGCCCCTTCGTTCATTTTCAACAAATCTTTAGGCTTTACCTTTGTTTCCCCTTAAATTCACACGCAAATTGCTCAAAAATGGGAGAATGCCACCAAAATGTATGTTCAGTATAGAACATGCTATTCCACTGAGCAAATTCAATAATGTAAGCAGAATATGATTCATTAAAGTCGACAGCTGTTGCAACTGTCGCACCAAAGGAAGAAGCGATGCAGTATTTAGACAATGACTTCATTATGCTTTCTTTCTACACTTGTTTGCTTTGTTTGTAAAGAGGCCACTTAACATTCATAAGTCATGTGTGATTGTCAGTTTTGATAAGCCCAAGCATTTGTTTTCCTTTTATTAATTTCAAACACAGTCGGAGGTTAAAAAGCAGCTTCCCTCAGATAATCACAGCTGTGACGTTCAAAGCATTCCTTCACTTATTTTATGTTGGACTTTTACATGCATCATTGCTCGTCATTTATTTACACACATGAAGAAGATGCAGTACATTACTCATCAAACAGGGAACATAAAGATACAGTAAATCCTCCGGACTTCATTCTCCAGAGCTAGTGAGAAAAAGACAAGGGTGTTTTATTGTCAGTATTTATGACAACACATTGTTGAGGACAACCAAGTCAATATTATGTAAAGAGCCCAATATCACAAATTACATATTTGTTTTAGAAGAATTATTAAAATTGTCTTAATTATGAAGAACATGCTCTTTATCAGATATTCAGAAGAAAAGAAATCCCTGAACAAACAGCATAACATATTTTTTAATCGGATACAAATAATTAATACAAAAGAGATTAAAGATGCCACACAGAACATGCAAAACAGACGTAGTGATATTAGATGTTAAAAAGAAGAATTATTCCCCAAAATATGTCACATTTTACTCGGAATATGATGAAAGCGACAGTAAAAAGGTGAACCAGAAAAAGAGACGGATTAATCCTTTACTCGACATAGCTGCAGCTTATCACCAGGGCGTGCGCAGTCATGCAGATTGATAACATATTCAAGTTATATTTTCACTTTTCATGAAATACCATGTGATCTAATATATTCCAAGTACATTATGTTAATTTTAAAAGAAAGAAAAATATAGTTTGACCTGATGCTCCTTCCGTCGTCTAAAGATATTGCGTAGAACCTTTGTTCCTATGTATAGAACATGTATTTCTAATTGAACTCAATATCTCAAGGCGTCCAAACATAACAAACACGTCACAGTAATTTACAAGGAGACACACATAAAAGGACGTTATCTCTTAAAGCATTCAACTTGGTGTATACAATTAGCTCTTCCCCTGAGAGATACTGCAGGTTTAAGATATCAGTTCAAAGGTGGTTGCTTCTTTTTTTATCGTTTGAGATAAAACCTCTAGGCAAACGTTGTAACTGCAGATGTAAGTGTGCATGAAGAAGAGGAGGAGGCGGAGGAGGAGGAAGAGGAGGAGGAGGATGTGCTGCTCCATTGGCTTACCTTGTAGTTTTGTACTAAGAAACATCATTATGGTGTTGTGAGAGAGGACATATTTAGACCATACAAAGAGAACTGTGTTCTGTACAAATCTGTTCAAGGATTTCAAAAATAAAAGGTGTAATGGAAATTGTCCACCGGGCTAGTACCACTGCAACTTAAGCTTGTGTGCCTTACTCACTAACAAGACCATCAGCTTAGATAAGAGGAACGAGCACATACTGTTGTTAGTTGGTGAGCTTTAAGGCTGCGCCAATATTCACCTACATTACATGCAGGTGCAAAGCTAAAAAAAAACCTGTCACAAAACAGTTTTTGACACTGTGCATGTAGATACTTTTCTGTCACTCAGCCAGGCATCATTACTATGATTTTCCACACTAAATATAGAGTAGATAATTGTCTTGTAAATCTCAGGAAAACGCCATTGCCAATCCAGCGCCTTGGGCAAAAACAGGAGCTTGAATCTTACTCTGGTTTGATTTTAAGTGCCAAATGAAGTACAGAGCGCCACACTATGATGAACCTGTTCAGAGTGCTTTCTGCTTCCCTTTTAGTAGACAATGATGTTGTAATGATCTTGTGTTGGAATGCGGTTTACCTCCTTATGGACTAATGGTGCAGATGGAGGATAACAGTCTTAAAATTGCACTTGCAACTGCATCCCGTTCCGAAATGTTCTGTTTCAGTGGCTCTCACTAATTAAACTACATATTTGTCAGAGTTTATTTGGCCTCTCTGATGCTGTACGGAAGCAGCTGATGAGCACAGGAACAAAGGCTCGGAGTGAAGCGTTGATTTCCTGGGACTTGTTCACCTCATGGGAGAACGTTGTGATGTTGGTTCACCTTTCTGCACTGGATTAAAGCTCGCTGTTCTTTTTGACACTTTGGTTATCCCTTGTCACATGAGGCACATTTACAAGCTTTAAAATAGAGGCCAATGTTGTTGTCCATTCTGTCTGAGTGAATGTATCTTTTCCACTGTTATTTTCAAGGATTTTCTGCAAATACAAACTTTTGTATGAAAATGGAGCCTTGCTTTGACACTTCGGTCCCATCATCTTACCACAAACATGGTGTTAATGCAAGTTGTAATTATTACTCACTTAATTGACATGTTTTTCATTAGTTGACACCTGTGCTCAGAATAATACAGCAGTAATGGCTTCACAGAGGTAATCACTGCAACATTGAAAGGAACCTCTGCACAAAAAAATCTGACGCCGATGCTGATGTTCCATTTTGATGTCAGCAGAACAGTTTCCTGCAATCAACCTCCACATAAACTGCACTGGAAATACATTAACGTCAGCTCACATCCTCCAACCGTGATTGATTAGGAGGAATACACCGGCAGATAAACAAAAAGCTGGAGAAAATGCAAAGAAGCAGCATCCAAAATACAGTTTTTTTGCCTTGTGTCACATTGTCTCTCACATTACTTTGACCTAGTTCATTATCATTCCTGACGAACTAAAGCGCTCTCAACAAGTGTATGTTCTTTTCACAAAGGCCACGCCTCACTGCATTATGGCAAACACAAACAGATAGCTGTTCCCCTTCACTCTGCAGATGCAGTCTGCTATCTGCTCTGTCTTATTGTTGCCTCTCCTCCTCCTCTCATGGTTAACAGCATCAACAGATCCCCCTCCTGTGTTTTCTCAGTGCTGCATTGACGAGCCGCACTGCCTCCCTCCATCTTCCCCTTTTTTTGAAAGTTTTCAAATGTCAGGGATGAAAATGTTTTCAGAAAAGACGAATGTGTGGGAGAAAAATAAACTTCACTTTTTTCAAAGAAGTGAACTCTTTTTCACCTTCACCCTCTTTTGTGTATTCACGTGCGGTGCACCCGCTCATTTGTCATTACATGCATGTGTGTATGACCTGTTTTCTACAATGTTGGTTTTTTGAGCGGCTGCAAACTGGGAACTAAACATGACGTTCCCATACAACAAAATGACATTGTTACTTTTCAAAGGAAATGTATTTTGTCGTGGTTTATTTTTGCTTTCGAGGCTTCACAAATGAGTTTAAAATGAGTCCATAGAAATCTGCGTCGGGGGGTTGAAAGAACGCAGTTTGTTTCCCAGAAACCAAGTACTTGTGTTAACTAATCCTTACAGATTAGTGTTGTTTTTGTTTTGGGATCTCGCAATTACAAAACAAAAAGTATTTCAAAGTATTTCAAACTGCAAACATAATCTAGGAAAAACTTTTACCTTGAAACATGATTGGGAATGCAGTTTATTTGGAGAGGACATATGATATATATTGCACCTGTTTCTTTCCACCTCAACTATTGTTTTTCTGCACATCTTGATTCCCCTCTGTTGCTTTTTGACGTGTTGTCGTCTCCCCTATATGTTTCATTCCTATCAATGTTTTGGTTTTGTGCTGAATCCCGTCACCGGCTGCAATGAGACAGATTTTCCGCTGCGTCTAGTACATTTTCATCTAATCTTTGATGTCCTTGATTACATGCTACTACATTCAGTCCTCTGCACATCTGTGGCAGTCGAGAGACAGATTGTTTTGTGAGTTTGGAGCGATGCAAAATGTCTCCCGACAACCCTGAACTGGGTCTTGCATGGGGAAGCAGATTTGCCCCGGTTTCATAACCAAGTAATGACAAGCTCACCAGAGCGCCTGCGATGCATGACTCATAAAGATATGATTTTTTGAAATGCTAATGACGATTATACACAGAGCGGAAAGGAAGATGAAGAAAGAGTGAGATAGAGACAGTAAGACAGATTCTCCATATCTGGTTGGGTCTTTTGCCAGAGTTGACAGCCACAGTTCCCCCCTGAACGTAAAAGATAGTTTTTAAATAATCTCTCTTTAGCGGCTTTAGTATTTCATGACTTTGGGATGAGTCAGAGGGAGAAAGAAAGAAAGCGAAAGTCAGAGTTTAGGCGGTACAGCCTGCAGCACTGTGGGAACGCTCTTCTTCTACTTTTTCCTCCATCAGCCTCTCTCCTCACCGTGTGTTCATCTCCAGTGCAGTGAAACAGGGCTAAACAAGGTTAAAGAGAAGGTCAAACACACATGGACACAGTTAATCTTCCGCCTGTCATTCCAGCCTCATGAGACGGTACGCTTCCAAGAGAGACTCAATTATCTTTGTTAGTAGAGTATACTGTATCTTCTGCATCACTGGTTAACATCAACTGGATGTGGACGGAGATTTTACCTGAAAATGCTTCATAGGGGGGGGGGGATGCACAGCCAGATCGCAGATGTGCAGAAGTGGGATTTATTTTCGGAAGTGTGCTATCCTTCCACTTATCTTTTTTTTCATTCTTCATAGAAAAATGTCTTTTTTTTTGGTCCATCCTTCTGTCATTTACCCGGCATCTCCTCCTCCGCCATACACCTCCATCATCTTTGCCTATTTTTTTACACCCCCCGCCCCCCATCTCCATTTACCACATCTCCTCCCACCTTATTCTCCCGTTTCTCTCCATACCACTCTGCTTCTGTCTTTTCCATCTTCCGCCGTGTTGAGCTAGCGAAGGTCATTTTAGAATTAGAGACGGGGGGGAGGGGATGATGCAGCTATATGCAACTGCTGCTCTGGATAACTGCAGGAAGACAGAGAGATGGATGATAAGAGCGCCAACGTGAAAGCAGAGGAAAGACAGAGGGTGAGCGAGACAGAATTTTCTGCGACCTTCGTCTGCATCCAGATGAGGACACAACGTGCGTGCGCTCCTGCCGCCCACTTAAAACTCTGCCTTTACTTGCACCAACGTGTGCCGCCTCTATCGATTTTCATTAGTGGTCCATCACGATGGTCACCCCTTCAAATTACCTCAGTATCAATGACAGCGTCGTTATTTGCATTTTTGAAGTAAGCGCAACAGAACTGTGTCCTTGTAACCCCATACTGATTGTTCGCCTCCACCCAACAGAGATCATGGTTTCAAGCGTCAAGTGTGGCCATTAATGGACTTTTAGATTGATCTTTTTCCATTAACGATCAACTCAGGCATACTGAAAAATCCATAACCCCATATTTCGTCTCTGACCCATGTTGTTTGTAAAATATGATGCTGCTGTAGGGGTAAAATATGTGGAAGAGAAAATACACATCCAAATGGAAAACAAAATGATTCACTAGCTATTGTGTCGAGGGAGACCAACAGGCTGCTGTAGGAAGCAACATTCAGAGTTTTATTTAGGCTTACATCAGAGCCAGCTCTATGAATACATTTTCAGTATAGCATGTTTGACAGGCGCTTGTGGGATTGCATGCAAAAAAGGTTTTTACCCACTCGGATGAACAGTAAAAAGCCCACAATGTCAGTCCCCCTGCTGTGTCATTGTCAGACATACAGCTTGCTGCTATCTCTCCCTACGCCGCAGCCGGTGAAAGCTCGGTTGTTACTGGGTTTAAACTGGCTCGGTATTTTGTAACCACCTGAACCGCTCCTTGCCTCCGTGGAAAGTGTATGAAAAGAGATGAAGTTGAAAGAGTTCTGAAGCAGAACCCTTTCCCTGCTGTTCAAAACCGATGCACTAAATCCACATGAGTGGAGGCAGCTAATAATCCATGGCCTTAAATGAATGGGAGCCGTTTCCCCTTGTGGCTGTTCTAACTTGACAGTATAATACAGATTAGTGGCACTAGTGAGATATCATGTGGAAAAGTATAGGTGCATGCTTTTGCATGCAAGGTTAGGCTTACAGATGTACCTACGTATGCCTTATGAATATTACTTAATTTCTCCCGAGGCCCCCACCCACCTGCCTGTCTGTCAAACAGCCAGTGCGCTTTGCATGTTCTGATTCCCGCAGGGACAAGGACTAGGGCGACTCTGGCATTTACACACTAATGAAAACAATCATGGGAAACATGTTAATCTGCCCGGCTGTGGCTGGCTGAACCAAACGCTGCTCTTTCAAAAAGGCCAGATGCTCATGTGAGTAATCACCTATGGCAACTGCATCCATTTAACAGTTATAGCTCAGTTTATACTTCTTCTTACTTCATACCCTGCGCGGCGTAATAGAAAATAATAATTGCGTTTTTTGGCCATTGGGTCACAGAGTGTGTCTCTAAAACAGCATTACTAATCACTTGGGTAACATTTGCAGGTAACAACTAACAACCAAAGGGGAAATGTATAAATAGTCCCAAAGTTTGTGGGGACATCATTACCAAGTGGGTTGGACTCTGTTTAACGGTTAAAAATGCTGAAAATCATCAGTTATATAGAGTGGAATAATCCTGGCAAACCAAAACCAATGATAAAATTTGCTGAAGCAGCGTAGTATGGTGGCAGGAACTCGGCTGAAATCGAATCATGGAGGATTACATATCCAGGTACATGCACTATTTGGCAGGATTGCGTGCAACACTGATGTCATGCTCACCTAAATGAGAACTATATGTTTGTGCACTTCTTGTACAGCATGTAGAAAACGACGACAACTAATCGGAGTGAATTAGGTAAAAACACTCTCTCGGTGCTGTCGCGGTGATTAAAAAGCCGCCCATGTAGAAGATAATTAATAAAATGCTAAAAAAAAAAAAATTGGGGCATATTAACACACATTAATTAAAACATTTCAAATAATCCACATACAATTAAAACATTAACCAAACTATTTATCCTATTCAGTCGCGGGGCGCTGAAGCCGATCCCAGCCGACATTGGGCGCTGACAGGCTTCACCCTGGACAGGTGGCCAGCTTCTCGCAGGGCACATGCCGAGACAGACATCCATTCACACCTCCGGGCAGTTTAGAGTCCAATTAACCTGAGCTGCATGTCTTTGGGAGGAAGCTGGAGAGAACCCACGCTGACACGGGGAGAACGTGCAAACTTCACACGGATGGACCGCCCCTGGATCGGGAACCAAACCCAGGCCCCTCCTGCTGTGAGGCGCCAGCGCCAGCCACCACACCGCCGTGCAGCACACACTGAAAGACTTTGAAGAAACCAATTGTCAATAAACTTCATATTACTTCTTCACGCATGAGGGGGGATGATGATCTTCAGACTGTAATGGATGTTACCGCGGGGATTATCCTGACGCCCACTGTCCACTTTCATGACATCTTTCTATTGTATTTGAGGGGGCTGTCACGCTAGAGAGTGGCTTCAGTACAAAACAGACTTCTGAGGTTGCAGGTCTTTGTTGTGGAATGTACAATTTTGTTTTATTTGTGGATCTGCTGTTAGTTTATGATAGGATATTTGTCTGTGCTGCGTGTGGGGAGATAATAATGCTCCAAACTCGAACTGTTTGTGCTTGTTTGTCATTGTTTTCCTTTGATGGAAATCATCTGCTTCTACTTCAAAGGCTCCTTCAAACCCAATCGCAACCGCATCCGACATCGTTGACATTTGCACCCACCACTTTTCAAAAATGAACATGTAAATTACAGCGGAGGGCCTTATCAACTTTCTTCCCTTTCTTCCATTTTAATCTATCAGTGTGTTTACTTTGAATGTGTTTTCCTGTTCAGAAATCCTTTCAGGCTCTTTGTAAACAAATTGAAATGCCATCTTCAGTGTCACTGGTCAAATGCGGCGGTGACGCGTATCGTAACTCCACTCTCACATCTGACATGATAAGCGTCAGTGCTGTGAAAAACCCCTAGATTGAGACACGCATCGGACTCTCAGCGTGTGTGTTCTTCAGTTTGGCTCGGAGGATAAAATGACGTCAAAACCGGGACGCGCATGTATTTCTGTCTCTGGTCCTTCTTCTTGAGAGGGGGCATGTGGGTGGGTGACATGTTGCCACGAGCAGAAGTAACAACCTTGTGGCTGAATAATGTCTACCAGCGAGAGTGTGTCTGTGTGTCTGTGTGTGTGTGTGTGTGTTTGAGAGAGATAGACTGCATTTAGTCATGCTAAGGGGCAGGACAAAGATACACAAAAACAGAAGCAACAGTAAGTGATAGAGAGGAGGAAGGGCAAACACGGAGGGCGGGATTAGTCATTATAAAAGTGGAGACGTGAAACATAAACACTCACTTCTGCAAAGGTCTCCACTAACACGCATTCTCTGTTTCTGTCGTAGTAGCTCACCAAATCTACGGCCACCTTTGCGCGTGCGTGCGTGCGTGCGTGTGTGCGTGCGTGTGTGTGCGTGCGTGCGTGCGTGTGGCCTACAGGGAGGACATCTTTGTCATCAGTTCAATACTGCTGTCAGCAGCCCATGAATTATGGAAGAGTTTGGAAGTTACAAAGCACGGCTTACAGTCAGGAGACATTTTTATTGAGTTGTGAGATGTGATGAGTGTGTGTGCACATGCGTGTGCGTGTCTGTGTGTGTCTGTGTACGTATGCGTGTGTTGTTGCAGATCACCTCTCATTTTTCTCGTCCCCACTTTTCCTCTTCGCCTCTCACACTGCCTTCACAATCGCGCCTGTTTTTACCTCATAGCATAGAGCGAGAAAGCAAACAGCGGCTTGAAAGAGGTCTCCTGGTTGACAGCGAGCAGCGTGCCACAGTTGTCCCCGAGACATTGTCTCGATCCAATGCCACATCACAGCCCAGTTTATTCTCCTCTGAACTGGAAGCAGACTGGTTTTGTACATTTTTGTTCAGTGCATATCTGGGCCCTGTTCCTTGTTCAGGACCATATGCGACTGAAATACTAAATAAATAGGTCATATCGGAAAAAGGTAAACTGTCAGTTTTTAAAGGATGTTTCTTTTTTTTTTTTACAGCTAAACTTAGCCACATCAGGTTACTATAGCAACACATGTGGATGGAAATCAGAATTGAAACCTGATGCAAAAACAAATTATGTGAGGATTACATTTCTCCATCATGAAAGAATTGATTTACAAAATTGCCAAATACAAATTGACATGTTCATCTAAAGGTCAATTGAAAGGTTTTCGGCAATGTTGCCCTCGTCAGGAACATGAATGGAGAAGTTTGTATGCGTTGGTTCACAAACTAAAAAATAATGATTTAGAATGTAATAACCATAACATCCGACCCTTTCCTATTTGTAATTTAAATTGCCAAAGCTGAACCAACTAAATATACATGATCTAGATGTAAGTATTATTTCACAAAAAACAATATGCATAGCAAATTGTATTGAATAAAAAACAGTTGGGTCAAGTTAACTTAGGATTATAATCAAATTCTAGAGGATGGAAGAAAAGTTAATTGTAAAAGAATACTTAAAGTATGAATGAGATGCTCGATGATCAGGAAAAAAGTTGATATAGACATTTAAAAAACACAGAAATAAAATAAATGGAAGACGGCTCTTCCCTGTTGCGCAATTCAGTGACTCTTCTGATCATGTTGAGATTTTCCCGTTTGAAAACGTGTGAAGCTCTGCGGCTCCAAAAATGAAAACAAGTCTTAACTTTCACTTTCCTGTGAAAACTTTTGGAGGAAAACAGAACTACATCACAATATACACCCCCCTTCTCTCTCTCTCTCTCTCTCTCTCTCTCTCTCTCTCTCTCTCTCTCTCTCTCTCTCTCTCTCTCTCTCTCTCTCTCTCTCTCCCCCTCCCTCTCTCAGTCTCTGGGCATAAACTGAGTGTGTTGCCTAAAATGCCCTGAAGTTGTTATCTTAAAGTGGCATCCTGGAGCTTGAGGGTGGAAGGGTGCGTGACTTGTGGAACAGATTTAGAGTGTCCCCAAAGAGTGGAGTTCAAAGCACACACACACACACACACACACACACACACACAGCAGACACAGAGAGGTGTACACACATTACTTCCTATACAGCAATTCACACCCACATTGGTGCAGACATTTGCATCAACAGTTACACATCTTAAAGCACACACTGACACACACACACACACACACACACACACACACACACACACACACACACACACACATACAGATGGCCATAAGGCATCATTTGTTGCTGCTCACTGTGACATAATTAAGAGATGCTCAGGAGAGTTCTTGTTCTTTTTTATCATCGCTAACTTTTCATCTATTTTCTGGAAATACACTTCCATAAGGGATAATAAATGTGTGAAGAATCACACACACGCACACGCACACGCACACACACACACACACAAACACACACATGCATAATCAATGCTGTTTTTGCATTACGACCTATTTTGCCTTAATTTGATAAGAATGGTTGACGCTGGAATCAAACCTTGCATTGAACACATGCACTGTAGACCACTGGGCAACAGGGACACTCCCTGTCTTTGTATTATTTTGTGATTTTGTGTTTTCTCGGGTCAGACCTGAGGCGCATGTCGAGCGTGGGGAGAGTTGAAGTGCCTGGACGTCATCAACGCACATACCTATCCCTTTCTCCATCTCAGTCCCCTATTTCCTATATTTATAGCTCTAACTTTCTGGAACCACCCATAAAACGCATCGAGGTCGAACCTGAGGCTGGCACAATAATAGCCTCATGAGATGGAGCAGTAAGTGGAACTGAAAAGCAGAGAGGAGAAATGTATGCACCTTTCTCTGCTGAAGTGGAAAACATTGACCCGACTCTAAATCATTGAAGAAAAGCGAAGGGGAAAAAGCACTTGAAGAAATACTCTCACAGAATTAGAGCAGATTTTCTACAGCAGTGAAGTTTGATTAAATGCAATCAAAGTGTTGTGTCGCATCCTCGCTGAACGGCTTTAAATCATACTCTCTGCTGCGATCCCACACACAGATTTTCACATGAATTATTTTGACTTTAATATCCTGAGCTGATTTCCAGTAGTCCCTTTTTATTTTAAAACACAAAGAAGTCGGACACTTCCATCTAGAGGAAGTTAACTTTTTTTTATATATCAAAGACATAGAGAAACTTAAAAAAAAACAATTCTTATCTAATGTGGTTTTAGTTTGAGGAAAAGATTAGTAATTAGAGGAAAGTTGAATCAAGTTATAAGGATTATTGCAGAGCTGGATTAATTTAAATTCAACCTAATTTTGCTGAAATAGGGTTTTATTCTCAAGGAAAGATATAATTCTCAAAGCCTCAATGCCCAGCACCAAGTGGTACACAGCACCAGTTCACCACCATGACATTGGTAATACTGCATCATGTCTCCGGGCACTATCACTCCACACAGGTCAAGCTGTCTTCAGCCTCAGCACTTAATTTCCCTTCATTAGGCCGACTCTCTCTGAAGCTGTCCACAAGGGGTTGACATCAATTCTAATTTGTTGCACTTTGAAGTCTGATTAATTCACAATTACTGGGAGAAAAAGGAGTAAGGATAGAGAGGGCAGCCAGAAGGAGTGTGTGTATGAAAAAGAGGCGGCGAAATAAACAGTGTCGATGCAGTCCTCTGAATGTAGAGCAGACAATATTGGTGTCTGAAGGCTGATTATGATTGCAGCTCAGGAGTCAGACAACTGATATAATATTTCATGCAATTACATTTTAGCATGCCTTGTATGCCCAATAAATGACAGTTAGTATTAATGCAGTATGATATACAGTAATAAGTCTCTCACTGACGACCAGTGTTGGTGGAGCACAATGCCAGGCTGAATTTAATAAAAGGCTGATATCTGCAGAAGAGGAGACGGGTGAAATAAAAGATGGGCTGGGTCATGGTGAAGAAGATTTACTGATTCACACCGGCGGCTTTACTAGGCTGTTAAGAACAGCAAGAGGCGAGCGGTTCAGACACAGGGCTTAGGATTGAGTGATGAGAACAGATATTTAAAGAGGTTCATCTTTGTAGCGATGAGACTGGAAGCTCACACGCTGCACACCATCTGATAGAGGTCGACCTTTGCAGTATGCGACTAATCATTTATAGGGGAATCGGGCTGCGCTGGGATTTGTTATTTGGATGACTAGATTTGGAGCAGACTGTGGTCGAAAATGGATGGATAAAATATGCATGTTTTGGTGCTTTAATGTACGCAACATGTCAGTGTGCTCACATAGGATGCTCATTGAAAGAGCAATTATAAACACTGCGTCCCGCTGGCCAGCTCTTCTGTATGCTGCTGCATGTTCCCCCTGGTTCTCCGGCTTCTTCCCCCAGTCCAAAGTTATGCATCTGAGGTTAAATGATGACTCCAAGTTGCTCGTTGGTGTAAATGTGAGCGTGAATGGTCGTCTGTCTCTGAGAGCTGTGATCGCCTGGCGACCTTTCCAGCCAGGGTGCAGCCGGCATTCACCCAATGTCAATGGGATCGGCTCAGACAAGTGGATTTAGTGTAAAGTTCAATGTTTTGATTGTTATTCGATATAATGTGGTGCACTAGACTGCTACAAGGCTACAGGAATAGTGTTCACTGAATTAATTCCCCTTGGTGCTCATGAGTCATGGAACTAACTCTCCTGCTGCAGTAAATCTTCTCACACCCTGACTGTGAACACCATTTTTCTGTAAGTACTTTGTTTTAACTATTTGGCGCTGCAGCAGAAAAATACTTTTTTTTTTTTTTAATATTCTGCAAATTGAGTATTTAGTTCGCAAGCATTCCTCTACATTTGACTCTGAATTTCTGACTAAAATGACTAAAGTTACCTTTTCATTGCAGATTTACAGTGGGAAAACTATCAAAACGAGTTTTGTTCTCATGGGATGCTAATTTGCAGAAAAATGTATTTCAAATGACACACAACAGTGCAAAATACACAGTGCCCAGAATCTAGCCATACAAATGGGCCTTGGTTTGAATATATTAGAGATCTAACAGGTTCAGTGAAAAAGCTGATATGGAATCTGATATTATCCTACAGCGTGAGAAAGTTTTTATTATTTGAAGAAACTTAAGGTGTCAAAATAATACAGTTGTCGTAGGGGAGAAAAGTTTTCAGTCCTGCCACACTAGAGGCTTCATATGACGGCCTCACGTCTCTTTGTGTCCCAGCACAGCGTCGTAGATCTTCCCAGTGAGGCGGTGTTGGGTGCCGGTGAAGCCGGCGGCAGCCAGCAGGGCAGCGTACTGAGCAGCTGTCCTCTCTCTTCCCTCCGTCTGTACCAGCATGTTCAGGGAGTAGAGCTGCACTGTCACCGGGCCAGAGCCGTCCTCATTGAGCAAGGCCTCCACTAGCAACACAGCGCCTCCTGCAGGACGGACCAAAAGAACCGCGTTGTTTGTATGTCGGACTGATTTGACACCGGTACCTGACAAAGCTGACATCTTGACTTGTTGAGCCAAGTTGTCGCTAATACCGCTGTTGCTGCATTGCTGTGTAATAGTTACTGGAACAGAGACATCATCAATACTATTAGTGACACCTGTGCAACTTTGCTACGACTCAAAACTTGACCCTACAGTTAAAAATGTCTACGATGTGAGAAACTACCTCATACGACAGGTTGCACTCTCTGTCCAGTGTGCGCTTCCCTACTTAGTTTGTTTCTTTGTTTCTCTTCCCTCGTCTTGTGTACGCACACACACAGATGCACGTTATTATGAGAACACATGAGAGGGTTTTCTGCCTCCTGGTAACGCCCGCTGTTTTTGTGTGTGTGTGTATGTGCGTCTGTCTATGATCAAAGTCACAAGGACAGATTTTCTTGGGATCAGCTGCATTGTGGGATACAATCTGCCTTCTCATTTCAAGAGGGAAAAAAGGGCTCATCCCTTTCACTCTCAAAGACACACACATATACAAACACACACACACAAACAGACCTTGTTTGCAGGCTTTGTAGACTCTACTGAGTAGCTCTATGCAGCGATCGTCTGTCCAGTCGTGGAGGATTCTGGCGAGGATGTAGAGGTCGGCCTCTGGCAGGGGGTCCTTAAAGAAGTCCCCTAAACACACACAGACACACACACACACACACACAAACACACACACACACGCACGCACACACACACATTCACATGCACAATTTCACATGCACTGAATTCCTGAAACCCCGCTAATTATTTCACATAATTATTAATTCAGTTGACAAGCCCTCCTGTGACAAGACAATAATTCAGTTAATGGTTACATACTTAATATAATGAATACAAATGTGTAACGTCTGTTGAAATTCCATTATTTTAAAAACATGCAACCTCACAACGGACGAACAGAAATAAAATGAAAGTATGTATGCGTGTCCCTCATTCAATCGCATGGCCTCCTGCCCATTATGATTGTGTAAAAGCAATATTTGAAGTTAATATGAAGTGCTCCTAAAAGTCTGTGCTCCTAAAATACAACATTGTGAGACAAAATCAGTACATTTCAGTTTGTGCGTTGTCCATGTTACAGCTCCCGTTGTGTTCAACACCAGCGTGGCTGTGAGAACAGCGGGAGATGCAGGATGGATTTTCAAGATTGCAGGCTTCTGTGAACTTTCTATTTGAAATCAGCTGCTTTGTTGCAGAGCCAACACAACAAAGCATGAGGTATAAATTCACACAATACTTTCACTCCAATAGGAGGGGTTCATGGGAGCAATGAAGCACACAGTTGACAGTCCCAACATCTGCTTTTTTTTTTTAGAACACTTGATTGTATATTAACTGAATGCTGCACACACACACACACACACACACACACACACACACACACACACACACACACACACACACACACACACACACACACACCACACACACAGAGAACTGAGGTATTTTCTCACACCGTCGCAGTGTGAAATTTCAACAAACCCCAACTTGACTTCACTGTCATTACATTGTGATTGAAAGAAAATATCTTCAAAAGATGTTTCCCTCTTTTCTCTATAACTTTAGAAAAAATGAGACTGATGTTGGGCAGGCAGGTTGACTGTAACTATGCCAAAACCATATTTCAAAGTATTCACTGGTGGAATTCAGCTGGGATTCAAACGTCCTCAGATCTGCACTCCTTCTTAAGCTCTTAAGACCTTCTTAAGTCTCAAGATATATCCAATAGCACCTTTATAAAAGAAGCTTTTTAACCATCGTTGAATTATTGCTGTTGTGTTGTAAATGCTATTGTGCAAGTATTGTGCAACATACAGTATTAGTACACTTTGTGTAAATAAAAAATCTCCAATTTCTCCTACAACTTGAGTGATTTGTGACCCTGGAAGCCAGGAACATTGACGAGAGGCGTCTCGGGGGTCCGCAGAAGTGGATCCCCTGCAAGTAGACGTACTGGCCGACCACTGCATTGCTCTTTTGTTTTGTGCGTGTGTGTGTGTGTGTGTGTGTGTGTGTGTGTGTGTGTGTGTGTGTGTAAAGCATCACACTTGAACTGTCTGTGCATGATTATGAATGTCAATGGAGTCCGACCAGTTGCATCGGCGTTACCTTCGTGGAAGCTTATCCTCTCGTCAGCTCCAGTGACAAAATGTTTCCTTGACGTATGCACCACCTTGGGGAGGTCAAAGATCCTCACAGTGCATTCTGGGTAGGCTGACGTGCACTGCTTGGCTAATGCTCCACTGCAGCCTGGAAAGAGAACGAGAGAGAGTTAAATTTAGTTGAACGAATACACACAACCTTCATTAACGAGATAGTGCATCGATCACTCACACACACACACCGAGGCACACAATACACACACACCCACACACACACACACAACACACACAGTCACTCGAGTGGAACAGATGCTTTCAGGTATGTACCGAATATCTATTTGCATGATTTGTATTCAGATGTTTGTGATGGCTGAGGGAATATGGTTCATCTAACATTCATGCCAATGAAGCAGAATGAATTGAACTGTAGAGTGAATGAGAGATGCTTCATACAGGAACAGGGAATCTAATCTAGGGAAAAGCAATCACACACTGCTCCGGCTTAACCATATTTCACATGCTTTTGTTTATAAAGCTTTACATATGAATGCATTTGAAAGTCCTTGCTGCGATGCCTCCACACGGCCGTGGTCGTTATGCTCTCGTCTGTCCATCCCATTCTCGGGAACTCCTTCAGGGACTTTCTTTGAATTTGACACAAACGTCCACTGAAGGGTGAACTGATCCAAATGTGGTTATCAAAGGTCAAGGTCGCTCTAACCTCACAAAACATGTTTTTGGACATAACTCAAGAATACATATGCCAATTATGACAGATCCACAGAAATGTCGAACGTAGAAATATGACATTTTGAAAAGGCAAGCAGCAACTTGGTTTGGTTAAAGGTAGCAGACAACCATGAGGCTGTAATTCGAGTTATCCATGCCAGCTGCATGATGGCACTGTTGGTCTGGTGGGTTGCTATGTTGGTTTGTTCCACCACTGCTATACTGGTTCAGACTGGTCCAGACTGAAATATCAGCTATTGGAAGGTTTGAAATGGAATTTGTTTCACACATGCATGGTCCCCAGGGCATTAATCCCACGAACATTGGGGGTCCCCTGACTTCCGTCACTGCCACCATGAGACTTTAAAAAAATGTTGTAATCTGAAGAAGTCATTTGACTCAGCGGTAGAGCAGTAATGTCCTTTATTTAAAGAATCGTTGGTTTAGTCTCCGGCTCCGCTCGGACTTCTCAATGTGCAAGACAGCTTGGACAAGACACTTAACCCAAAACTGATTTGAATGTATGAATGAGTAGATCATTTGATGGGTTGCATGGCAGCCCTGCCATCCGTGTATGAATTGCTGTGATGACATTTGACTGCAAAGGAATTTTATGGACATTTATGGTCCTCAGTGGATAAATTATAACCAAATAACTTAAAAAAAACATCCCATCAGCTATACTTTATGTTAAGCCTACATTTAAACTAAACTAAAGTAGTGAACATGGTGAACATTATATGTTAGCATGCTGACACTTGCATGCTCACAGACCTGCTCACACCTGGGACGCTTACTCTGTTCTGCTTACTGTCCTCCTCATCGAGAGAGCAGTGACTCTTTATAGTGCAGATCTGATGGTTTGAGTGGGAAAAAAACTGCCTTGAAATGAGCATACAAGCACACACACACACACACACACATAAACACACAAGCGCAGAAACAAGGATTTAGTGTTAAACTAAGAATATTTCACCTTAATGCTCCAGCCGCAATATTATCAGCGTCTGTGATTCACAAGCAGACTCAATCGAAAACAGAGCGTAAGGTAGCGTATGACACCGATAGAGAAAGAGATCGATGTGTGAAGAATGTATGAAAGAGATAGAGTGATGGAAAGTCAGTGGTTATATACAGCATCAAAGGATCTCACTTGCCAAAACCCACAAAGCCAACTACAGTGTGTGTGTGTGTGTGTGTGTGTGTGTGTGTGTGTGTGTGTGTGTGTGTGTGTGTGTGTGTGTGTGTGTGTGTGTGTGTGTCTGTGTAAGAGAGAGAGTGTGAGAGATTGTGTGTGTAAGAGATTGTGTGTGTACAGGTGGCAAACTGTCAGCATGGTGCTGCTTTCCACCTAAGATGACCTGCTGCTACTGTAGCAGTATGTATTTTTTACAAGACTTTGTATATTTATTTCAAACACACACACACACACACACACACACACACACACACACACACAGATGCTCTCACATCAAACAGGGGTTAGCAGAGGAGAAGAATCAAAGAGCACCGAGGAGGAGCAAAACCAAACACAACACGCTGTACAAGACCCGGCTGCCTCAGTTTGTTAGTGGAATCCTTTGACGGGCGTTTGGGATTGTCACAGTCTGGAGTCTGGGTTTTTGTTGGGTTTTTCTTTCTTTACTTGACTTTATTTATTATTATCTACGCACAAAAGAAAGTCAGATCAGCACTGTGTTGAGTGCATATAGCGAATGCTAATTTCCAACACCTGTCCACGGAAGGCTTTTTTAATATATATATATATATATATATATATATATATATATATATATATATATATATATATATATATATATATATATATAATAAAATGGAATAAAATAAGAGAATACATACACATACATAGATATACATACACAAAGTATGAGGGTGTTAAATGTGTGAGCAATGTTCTTTTTAACCATAATTTAAGACCTTTGTTCTCTGCTATTTGTTTTCTGTGCTTATTGTATATAATTTAATATACATGGATTTTATTAAAACAAATGTAATCTAGTGCATTGCAATCAAGTGAGTGTAGTTGTGTATGTTTTAAGTAAAATACTGGTTATATAGACAATCCATCTACAACCTGTCACCAACTGGACACCAACGAAGCCACAATGCTTCGAAAATCCTGAATATGTAATTTCCTTAGAGTTGCAGTGACCTTTAAGTTGATTATTCATTTTTAGGCTAAACACACTGTTGAAATGTTAAATGTCACATTAAAATATTGGAACACAGCCAGTGTAGGACAAACTACCTTCATCCTATACTGTAAAAGAGAAAGACGCCGACAGTGGACTCTGACTTAGATTAAAGTCAGCAAGTTGGCAGAATACAGGACAGACGGACAGGAAGAGCACCTGAGCAGCAGGTGTGTGCAGTCACAACAGATGCTGTGCGAGAGACAAAGTCTTAATGGGACACCGCAGTCACTCCTGTTACACTCCCGCTGTCTACATGCACACTCCTCTTGGTGCTGCACCCTAATGCATAAACATGAACACACACACACACACACCTCACGTTGAGAAAGTCCCAAAGGAGAGAAAAGAAAAGACAGGAGGACTGCCCTGGGTGTGTGTGTGCGCGGGTGTGTGTGTGCATCTACAACCCTGCATCTAAGACTGTCTGCTAGTTTAGTGGCTTCACAGCTCCCCTGTGTGGTCAGCTGAGGTGTCACACACAGGAAGTGGCCAATCGTGGGTGTCAAATGGTGTCGGTAGCGAGTCGCTTGCCATTTCTTTGCCTCACTGAATTCAAATGTTGCAGTTTTGTAATAATTCAATAGAAAATGGAGACTCACTTGGGCATGTAAAAAATTGCTTCTACATCTTTTTTTCTTTTCTTCCAATTTTGTTAAACTAAAATACATTCGTTCTGGTTGTCAGCTCGCATGTCAACCTCTAATCTGATTTAACACCGGGTGGGATTCTGGGCTTTCATGGTTAATGTGCCGGATCATTTAAATGTGATGATCACTGAGTATGAGCTTTCGTCTAGTGGACAGAGCCACAGACTGAACATTTTGTCTTCCAGACCTCATTATTCCTCCCTCATTACTGATCCAGTGTTATCCATCATCTACTATTTTTGACCAATGGAGGAGTGCAAGAGTGGAGACATCGTTTAGCTCTTAGTTAAAAATGAAATATCTCTCAGACAAAAGCCGTTGCCCTATTATTCATAGCATGACGTTTTCGGCAGGAGATGAAAAGTCCTGTGACAGAACAGAAGATTCTTTTTTTTTTTACTTGTTCTTCTTCTTTTTGATCCTTTCCCATTCTTGTCTAGTTTTTCAGCATTTCATTGAACTCACATTACGGAGCTCATGTTCTGTTTGTTCAGTCTTTTTTTTCCCCCCTCTCCTTTTCATCCTTGTGCACTTTACTCTCCGTGTAAACCATTTCATCTGAAATCGTCTGTTCAAAGGCACTTTATAAATAAATCTCATTGGACAAAAAAGAACACAGAGGAGATTAGTCAAGGAAGCTACCGCTTTACTAGTATGCATTCAGCGGAGACTGAAGGCTGCAACATCTTACGTCACATTCGTATATTACATTCAGAGCTGTTCGGTTGGAACAGTCTTGCTCTGTCGAACAATGGGATGAATCTGCAGCAAATTGGATTTACATGTTTCCCCTTCTCATTTATTGGTATGTGCATATTTCTCGTGCGCTTGAGAAAGAACATGGGATGGGCATTAACATCAGAATCAAGCTAAAAAAAAAACGGAAAACTATTTGATTTATTTTTGATTCTCTTGATTGTTGAACTACAATTCATGTTTCAGCCTGATAAGAAGAAGGGTGAAACAATAGACTGTTGTGACAAACAAGGCTGAATACTTCACTTGGTCTCGGCAGCATTAAATTACTCTGTTGCCTCCAACTCTCTGTAAACACTTAATTTGTGTTTGCACCGTAGCCTTGTTTATCCAGTAGGTGTGCATTTTTAAAAATGATATATTTAAAAGAAAGCCATACTGTATGTTTGTTGTTGTTTCTGTGTTATTGTTCTTTCTTTTTTTTAAGAAAAAGATGATTTTAACACTGTGATGTTAAAACAATGCATCTGTGACAGGATAAGGGACACTCCATGTGGAGGTGACTTTTAGTTGTGGTTGTGTGGGGAAGGTTGCTTGATCTGCAAAGAGTCATTAACTTAAAGAGGCTGGAGGGGCATTTAATAAAGGTCACAGTTGATGATGTGCGTTGTGCATGTTTGTGCACACACATAACGTACTGTATTATTATGTGTGTGGCTTAGCCAGCTGTCTTTTAGTTAATACACTACGGCAACTATTTTAAATGTTAATGACTATGAACCCTCAACCTCATGGACATTAGATAAGGTGACTGAACAAATACATGCACACGCACACACACACACACACACACACACACACACACACACACAGATTTACCTCCAAGGTCGCAGATGCTGTTGAAAGGCGAAAGGTCAAAGGCCGTAACCACGTCTTTACCGCAGATGTTCCAAATAGAGTTCATCAACTGCATGAACTTCACCATCTCCTCATCAGACCTACACACACACACACACACACACACACACACGCACGCACGCACGCACGCACGCACGCACACACGCGCACACACACACACACACACACGCACACACACACACACACACACACACACAAATGCAAAGAGTAAGAGGAAGAGACAAAGCAGTCCATCATGGCAGTACAACCTCTCTTTCATTTAAGTCTCTGTGTTTCGAGGCCAAACTTCCGTTATCATTTTCTGTAAGCCGTCACCTAAGGTTCTACTTGCTCTAAGTCCACAATACACAGTTGGACACACACACAGCGCCTCTCCCCATCTACTGTGTTTCTCCCCATGGCGACACAGTTTGTGTGTGTGTGTGTGTGTGTGTGTGTGTGTGTGTGTGTGTGTGTGTGTGTGTGTGTGTGTGTGTGTGTGTGTGTGACGGGCTGCAGCAGAATAGAAGAGCCTGTGGTGACTGCTGCTGCTCTGAGGAATCTCCGCCTCATCACCCGGTGCTCTGGCCTCAACACAGACACACAGACTGATCGTCTTCTGTTCTGTACCACTTGAATTGTATTCACCCAAATCTTTGATGCAGCAAAGTTATCAGCCATGTATTACATGACGCAACTTCAGATGACACAGTGACCTCCAGAGGAACTTTGAAAGTGACTCATTGTTGCAGCCCCAGACTCTGATTACATCGGATGTGAAAAGATGAAATGACTGTGAGGCCAAACAGCAGACTGTCAGCTTTAATTTGAGAACATTGTGGACGCAAGTTATCGAATGCCCCCCAACGATAACATCTGCAGCTCTTTTTGTCCCTGATTGAGTACATTTACAATCCTACGATCTCATGCTGTCTCCAATAATATTGAGGAAAATATGCTTAGCCCGGTTATCTCTGTCCTTATCATCGTTATAACATCGACGCAGTTTGTGATCTGTCTGCTCTCTGCACAGGCATGTTGCGCACTCCTCAGCATCCCTGCAGGTCTCTGTCAAATCTGCAGCGACTGAATTGTGGCTCGTGGCGGCCTGATCACTGTTGTGTGTTCTGCAGCTGTCTTGATGCTTTAGCCTCCCCATTATCATAAACAATGAAGGAAAGACTGACAGGTGTTATTGAAAGTTTGGTCCACTTTGACTTTGCTTTCACCTTTGTAGATCATTTCAAGAATAATAATTAGTTTAATTATTTAAATTTGTCATTGCAGAATAATACTGACCCATTGTGCTGAGACACATTCAGGAAGACCCCGAGAATACAAAATAAATATATCTTTGTTTGTCTTTATTTACAGAAAAGAAATGTGACAATGTCTTGTGTCCATGTGTTCTTTCTGTCGAATTATCTCAGCTGTGTCTCATCCATTCGAGGTTTAATTATTGTAATGGACACTCAATAAATCCATGGGATGACCACATAAACTAAAGCATTGCAGCATGTCACCATCAAACCCTCAAATACAGAAACACGTTACAATTGACATGAAACACATGACGATTCTATTCACCTGTGAAGGTTGAAACCAATAGACGCATACATTAGTCTACCTCAATAAAATAACAAATAGTCATCCTTGAAAACTTCCTCCAATGCATTGTATTGTATATATTTTACAAAATCTCTCAAAATCTACGTTCTATCCTCTCGGGTTTGGAAATTCAAGCTGTGGACGGGACTTGGTTGTAAATTATTAAGGTGCAGTCCACGGCTGGTTCAATGGCGATGAGTAAACAGGAGTCTGAGTCATCCAGCCAGATTTGAAGCGTCTTGCTTGTGCCGCAGCGCTCCAAGAACGCAGTGAATGACTTCAGTTTCCCCTTGCTAATTTATCCACAGAATTCACAGGGGAAATCAGCGGAGACAAACAACTGCTACTCCCCATTAAATCAATTGTGCGCAGGTGTTGACATTTTTCTCGCCGGATATTTTCATTTTCAATCAATTAAAGCTGAATTGCAAATTCATCTGCACACGGTTGTGTTGCTTTATGTGTGTGCGGTTCATTGTTTGAATATTCTTCATTTTGAATGCATCTTTTTTTTTTTTTTTTTAATGAGGCACTTTTTTGTGAGATCGTCAGCTGCTTTTTCGAAGGATATGAGAACAAAAATGTCAAATAAAGAGATAATTAAATTTATCCAACCAGCAAGATACAGAACATCAATTGAGTGATGTGTAAAAATCCAAAGAAAACTAATAATGTAAATCGTGCCAAAAATCCCACTTTTTACTTTCTACTTCTGCTGAAGTGGTGTGTGCAGCCTATTCATTCATATCATATTCATTGGTGTTGATGCATTTTTATTTTATGGTTCAGATGTAAAATAATAACGACAATCTGCATTCTGACATCTGTCTCATCTTCCATCTGTGCGCACCAGATCAACCATCCATCAAAGTGCAATGGTTATGCAAATCATGCCATGATGACGACCTCAAGGGAGGATGTTTTAGCGAGTTGTTCCACCGTGTTTCCGTTTTGACGGTTTCTGTTGCTTTGGGACTGGCAGTGTTCTGGAGCACAGAGCCTCAGGCAGGCCGGTCGAAACCTCTTAGTGAACAAAGTGTGTTTGAGCATGTGACCCCTGAAAACTGCTGACCAGCAGATCAGTGAAGCGTTAAAACTGCAAAACATACCATAAACACGCAAGACCTTAAGGACAATGGCGGATACATTCTCTCTGCTCCAGGCTTTCTCACATCACTACCCTCACACAACACACACACACACACACACACACACACACACACACACACACACACACACACACACACTCTCTCTCTCTCTTTTTCTTCCTCACACAGCTCTGGCCTACTAATAAGTCCAGAGACTCGGTTTTTAAAGGGTGGAAAAGAGGATTGAGGGACAGACCGGCTTACGATGGAGAGACAGAGGTGGAATGTAAATGAGCAAGAATTAGTGTTTTATTATCTTAAGACAGGCTTCTTACCTGTAGAGAGCTTGAAACAGGTCGTTCGAGCTGACTCCGAAAGCCTTTTCATACTGGTTTCTTCCCTCTCTAGTACAAGGCAAAGACAGAAATATTCATATATGACATGAGTGTAAACAATGTGAGATCGAGGTATTGATCGCCTCACTTCTAAAATCTGCTTTAGCTTCATCACAGTTGACGAAGATCAAACGTGTTGGCATGAATTCACCATCATGTGTGATCTATTTTAGGTAAATTCACATGTCTTTGTTGCACAGTCCAACACAAAACAATTCATTTCGATGAATGTGCCTTTATCTTTTGGGTGTAATCTTTGCATCGATCTGTTTTCAGTGTTTGTCCCAGATGGACTTGACTCGTCAGCCAGAGTAAATCCAGTCACGCTATGTGAGAGCTGCTGGCTGTCCTCCCTCAGACATAACAATGAGACTAAAATCCATCTTGAGACACTGTTCAAACACAAAAGTAAGACAGGAATCCAGGCTTAAAATGCAACCTGCTGTTCTCACAGCTCCTCACTGCCCTCCTGTGTGTGATTCTGCTGTTCTCGGCCTGCTCATTTAGACGTATACCATCCTTTGTGCACTATTTAAAAATAAATGCTAATTGAAAAAGCAGGCGGGCCCCATTATGTTTACTGTTGCTTGCTCTTTTGGTTTGCCTCCCCCTCTGGCATTTGGTGTTGATATGCAAGTTATATTTAGGCTATTAACATGTATTCTTCTAGAAAATAATCTTGATGTCTTTAAAGTCATATTAAAAGTATAGATAATTATAGTACCTTAATATCACAGATTGACCCAGCCACTCCATAAGAGGAAACAAAGATAATGTATCCCACGAAGGACTAACAAAATGAAACAAATCATATCAATGTAATAAGTTCGATTTTAATAAATGATAATGTAAACGGAGAAGATTTCAAGGTCAACCCCTTCCTTTTTGGTAAACAAGTACTGAAACACTTGTCGTCAATAAATCAAATGACTAAAATATTTTCAATTATAATTACAACGGTCGAATACTTATTTAAACCATGCAACACCAAAAAATAGCTGGTTTCAGCCTCTCAAATTTAAGGATTTGTTATTTTTCGATGTTTATAATCAACATTAACACTGATTACTTTTGTGTGCAGATACAGTAGCTTTGTGCTTTGGGAAAATGTGGTATACATTTTTTGGAATCATCTTCTGACATTTTATAGCCTATTTAGCCTATTAAAAAAAACCCAGCTGGAGGCCATGCCCAGTGTACTGACCTGACAGCGTCAGTCAGGTAATGCCAGCAGAGGTAGATGGTTCTGGAGCTGTACTGGATGGACTGGTAAAGAGACAGAGGACTGGAGCGGGTCAGGTAGACACTGGCCTGCTCTGTGTTACTGTAACACACTGAAACAAGTGGTGGGAGAGGTGGAGGACAAGAGAGAGAGAGAGAGAGAGAGAGAGAGAGAGAGAGAGAGAGAGAGAGAGAGAGAGAGAGAGAGAGAGAGAGAGAGAGAGAGGAGGTGACTGTGAATGAATCCCTGCAGGTGTTGAGACTAAGTTTCCACTTTAATGTAAGCGAGGGAGACAGAGACTGAGAGGGATGTGTGTGTGTGCGTGTATGTGTGTGTGTGTGTGTGTGTGTGTGTGTGTGTGTGTGTGTGTGTGTGTGTGTGTGTGCAGGTGGTGCAGCAAATGAGAATGTAATGAAAGTCTGACGACAAATGGACAAGTATGAAATTTCATTTAAAAAAAAGACAACTAACAAAGTGTTTCTTCTGCAAAAATATCATCAACAACTTTTGAAAAAGGAAACAAATTACACGTTATTCATCAAATCGGAAAAAACAAAAGCAGAGGAAACTAAACGACAAATTGCGCATTTGCGATTTGTCTTAAATTACATTTAGTTCTATCTAGTTTCACACCTCTGTGTTCTTTTCAATCCTAAATAATGATGCAACACTCTAAACAAAGGACTATTATCATTATTGCCATAAGTACTACTACTCAATCTGTTTAGAGAGAGTTAAAGAGTAGTAGGTTACTAAATTATTTTCAGGTGTGTTTGTGTGTGTGTGTGCTGACCTTGACCGTTTTCCTGGTGTGTGTTGAGGAGCTCAAGGCCGGTGCAGGCGGCCAGCAGTCTCTGCGTGCCATCCAGACTGGCTCCGACCGCCTGACTGATCTCCTCTGCAGACAGGGGACGCTCTGAAGCCAGCAGCACATCAAACACACCCAGCTCACACGACGAGAACACCGTCTGGGTCAGAGTGAGACAGGGGGCAAAGTAGAATAGAGTGCAGTTTATTTATGTACCGTGGAAGAACAGACTCACATGCTCAATCCACAGAATTAAATGATCTCCTTCAATAAAATCAGACACATTTGGCACTATATATACATATTACAGTAATCAGGACAGCGCTATTATAATGCGTCGAAGTTATTCCAACAGAAAGACCTGCTGACAATCAAACTGTCAAGATAGCAGGAGCTATCGAATGTGTCTGAAGTATTTTATTGATGTTTTTGAGGACATCAGTAATGTCTCCACTAACATTATGCACACCATGCATATGCATTATTTCACCTTTTCGTTTCCCCTTTACAATTTCGGATGTTTTCCTTTACAATCTTTACTTTCTTCTACCTTCTATATCATTTGCTCCTGCAACAATTTGTTTCTTGGGATAATACAATTAAAGCTTCATCATCCAGTATCTCTTACAGTGTATTCACACTGTAAGAGATACTGCTTTAATTGTATTATCTAGTGTAGATAATAATTAATCAAAAGTGTAGCAAACTGCCCTGTGGTTGCTGAGATGGCCGCCAATAGAATGAAAAAATCTAATTAGTACCGTGTGTATTTTTCAATTGAGATTTAGGGAAGCAATTAATGACTAATTTAATCAGTATATAATCTCAGTTATTTCTCAATTATTGCTTGATCTTATAAGATGCCAGTTGCAGTATTTTAAAGTCCAGTGTAGCATCCTATCAAACAATGCAAAACCCAATGATATAACGCAGCAAATCCCACAATTTAAAAGGTGGAGCTTGGGATTGTTTTATTGAAAAAGGTAATCCTGAATGAAGGATAAAAAAACTGTTGATTGACTAATTGTTTCATCCTCTAATCAATTTAGCTTTTAAGAAACTACACCCTTGTTGCATCAAGATGTTGGACTGCTATCAACCCCCAGGTTGAGGAGGGGAATCTGTCAATCACTTTAAACAGAGTAAAGCTTGTCTGTACGGGAGCCATGAAGGCGAGTGTGAATGCACCTCATGTGTATGTTACCTTGGAGATGAGGAATCCTTCTATATACCCCAGTATCTTTCTGGGGTAAGTGTCAGCAGCGGGTGTCTCTTTCGATGAGCCCATCTCCTGATGCTCAGCCATGGTCAGAGTTTGGACAGAACTCACCCAAAAGACGGTGAACGTTGTGCTCCTCCAAGCTCCTCGACATGCAAAGTGAGCTTCACCGATAATTTGTCCTCCTCATAAAGGTACTTCATGTGTGTGTGTGGATGCCAGTGAACATGCCCACCCGGCAGCAGCAGCAGCAGCAGCAGCAGCAGCAGCGAGAGAAGCAGTGGGCTAAGCTGATTACGGCCAGATAACCCAGATTAGAGCAGGGGCTCAGTCTGCATTGGACAAAGAAACAACTCTCTGGCAATACACTGCTGCCTTGTTCATAACCACTCATACACACTTGGATGGAGACTTTCACTCAGTGCATTCTCATATCAGGATTGTTTGCGTGACCCCCAAACATGTGATTGATGCTTTTGGATGACCAAACCTGAGGCCTGATTGCACTTGTCCTGAGAAACTAATGGTAGCGTCAGACCTTATGACACAGACGGCCATGTCACATGCCTTCATGAGATTACAGACACTAATCAGACTTTTAATTATTCATGCACATAGTGTATTAAACCAGTGGCGTATGGACAGCACAGAAACACAACAGCTGAAGCTGGGTAAAGTGTCACCTTGATCCTTCACACAAAGTTTTAAGTTTGTATAGATTTCCATAAAGATTACTGCACGATTGAGACAGAATCACACTGTGGATCACAAAACAGTGTTACATAGTTTTCAGTATGACTTTATTTGAATGTGTATGCGAGACATGCTCTCAGAGATCATGAGCATACGGTACAGAGAACAAGTGGGCATTGCCATGATAAGTAACAATGTCAATTTAGCGGTGTCAACAAAACCACTGGACTTGATTGACTTTACCAAATCTGAAATACAACAACGAGAACTGTCTGTACAGCTATTAAGTAAGGCTATAGAAATGTAGCTCAATTTTACTTGGTACAGTGCTGGTTTGACTTGAATCCCAGAAGATTTTCTTTTAAAACAATATTTAAACTTTGACCCAGACTTGGAAAAAAAGAAAAGGCCTTGAAGAAATTGGACAGATCTCAAAGCGATCACTTTAACTCAGGACTTGCACAAAACAGAAGAAAGAGGTAGAACACTGCTGATGTCAGGTCCAATCAAGTCTTCATGCAACTCACTCAACAAATCCCTTTTCGAACAAACTTCTTCACGTAATGTGTAAATTCTAATTAAACTAAAATGAATGTGTCTTTGTAAGTTGAAACGTTAAGATCATCAGACATGGAGCTGCTTGGTGGCGCTGGACGAGGAGTCTGCCGTAGCATTTAATCATGTGTTTTTCTGAGCTGCTTACCAGCAACACAGCCGATAGTGAACAGTATTAGAAGAAACATTTCAGACTGTCTGCAAAATCAAGTTACAGATCAGCTGAAATATAGAGGAATGCTTCTTACGGTCTGTGGAAATGTCACATTTGTAATGGAACAGCAGCCTTTATTCCACTTCAAGGAGTTCCTACGGCAGCCCTCAGGTCTGATAGTGTGTGAAACTTCATGCTGATTGCATGTCAGTATACAACACTGTCTGATGTTCTGTGGTCAGGCTACAGGCGGGGGTGAAGAGCCTGGTGACGGCTCAAAAGAGCGAGGAGCATTTGTACTTTCCACTTTACAACTAACTGTTATTCATGCACATAAACAACTTCCCTGCAGAAAATGAAGTATATCAACAGGCTGTTGGGTCAGACTGGAGCGTCAATCTACAAAACTAATGAGCTTATGATATTAGCCCTAAATTCAAACAATTATCAGCCTGGTAATGTTCTCAACATCCAAATCAAATAATCAATGTTGAATACCCTCATAAGTTTATTGTAGTGCAAATTTGGATGCAATGGTTTTTCACACATCACAAAGTATAACTTTTTTTTAAGTACATTTTGTGTGTTATGCCATGAAGTTGTTAAATGTATACACATTGAAAATGCAAAAAGATTATGTCAGCAGCTTTAATACAAGAGTATGAAATGTGGAGTAGAAAAAAAAGAAAGGTAAAAGCAGCTCCCTAGAATCATCTGCAAAGATATTCATGCCTTACACAACATACACGGTACACTTACACGTATTGTTTTAATTGATTCAGTGGAGTTGATTCTACTTTTTATTTTTTAAATTGGACTTTTTATTCATATCTAATATTTCTTGTTTTTGCTGCCCTATTCTGGTGTAACATTACTTAAAAAAATGTTTATTCTTCTTCTAAAACTTACTAAACTGCAGGTGTAAGCCCAACAAAAGGGGAATAAATAAATCTATAAACTGATAATTAGCATCGTCTGAAGTGGCTCCTGTCTCTACTGTTGCTGTGTCTCCTGTCTCGACTGTTGCTGTGTCTCTTGTACCTGTAATGGCTGTGACTCCTCCTCTCTCTACTTTTGTTGCTGGCCCTAGAGCTGCCCCTGACATGTCTACGGTGACTTTGCTTGCTGCTCCTCTCTCCACTGTAGCTTCTCCCGCTGCTGCTCCGGCTCCTGTCCCGGCTGGAGCTTGTGCTCCTGCTGTAATTGCTGTGGCTGCACCTCCTGCTGCCACGGTGACTGAGGCTCCTTCTATGACGACTGGAGCTCCTCCTTCGTTGGCTGGAGCTCCTTCTCCTCCTGCTGGAGCTGTGAGAGCGCCTCCTTCTCCCTCGGCTGTGGGAGCGCCTCTTTCTGTGGGAGTGGTTACGGTCCCTCGCTTGCTCCCTACTGTGGCCACTCCTCGCCACCTCTTCCCTCCTTCTCTCCCGGTCTTTCTTGTTGTCCTCCCCTACTCTCCTCTCCTCTGTTGTTCGTTTTTTCCCTAAAACTTGTGGATGCACACTTGATTTGGACACCGGCTTCTCTTCACTCTCAATTGCCTTCACTCCGTACATCCTGCCCAGGACCCCCAACATCACATCATTGACACCTGCATCAGACGCCTCCTCACTCGTTACAGGAACAGCCTGGTCCTGTGTGCCTGGAGGTCTTATGCCTTTACCGCTGCTCTTCTTTATGAGGTTGCAAAGCAGTTTCTCTCGAAGCTCTTTCTCACGCCGCTGAAGCTCCAGTGCTCGGTCCTTCTCCACCTCCACCCTCCGCAGCTCATCCTCCTGCTTGCGTCGACAGGCCTCCAGCTGCTGAAGACGAGCTAGTTCCTTCTTTTGTCGGGCCTGTTTCTGCTTCTCCTGCTCCTCCTGTTCAGCTCTCCGTTTCTCTTGCTGCTGCTGTTTCAGGTCCTGGAGAGAAGGAGGAAACAATGTAGGTACAGATAAGTAAAACAATTCATTTAACTTAATTAATTGATTAAATGTAAATTAGGTTGGGACAAGACACTGCTCTAGCTTCTTCTAGACCAATATAAAACTACATTACACTGTCATGCAACTTAACAAAGTACACAAGCTCTTTATGAAGCAGTATCGAATAAGAAAAGGTTTTACGAAACAGGTCGCCTTGTTCTGTACAAAAGGTAGCAAAACCACTTCTCGGCACAGATAAAGATCACCAAATCCTACGTTTTATCTAATTTGAGCTGTTAACTTTACACAAACAGAGGTGTATTCTTGGCTGAGAGTCGTAACTTTTTGGACAGCTGCGTTTACATTTAAATATGAAAGTAGTATATGGGTTATAACGCATATTTGTTCTTAAACATTTCTATGCTGCATAATGTGAGCACACTATCATAGACAATACTAAATTAAAGCATGGACAAGGTTTTTGAGGACACTCCAATGTGCCTTAAGTCAGACTGTTGCGGCTTCCCTTTATAATTCCTGAAATCTGCTGCAAGTTGCTCATTTCTACACAGGGCACAGCCTTAATACTGCTTATTGCACATTAACTTCAGTATTTGTTTCCAAATCAAAAGTAATTACATCCCAGATGGATGTGCGCATCTACCCCTTTAAAGATGTATTGTGTATCTTTGTGTACCTTGGCCCTGGCCAGAAGCTCAGCAATGAGACGAATCGACTCCAGGTTGCGCTGAGCCAAAAGCAGCCTCCTCTCCTCCATGGCGATCTTCATCTGCAGCTTCTTCTGCTCCTCTTCCTGCTGTCGCCGGACCTTCTTCATGTTTCTTTTCTCCTCTCTCTCCCGCAGTTTCTGCTCTCGCTTTCGTATCCTGTCTTCCTTCCTCCTTTCCTTCTCCTCCTCTTCCTGCTCCTTTTGTTTCCTAAACAAAAAGAAAATGGTCCTATGTGATGATCTGTTATTGCTGGTAACTTTTTCAAACAATGCTGTGCAGCAATGCATTGTAACTTTTCTCAGTATAGTAAGAATTAAATTAACAAAAAATATGTACTTTTGTTGTCATTCACTCAATATCATACTGAAAATGAACGCTTTACCATAAAATATGAATACAGAAGTACAGCATTACACATTTAGCGTGACTGTTCTCCTTAAAAATAAATGTTAAGGTTTGCGATACCAGCTTTGCATTTTTGTCTCCCATAATACCTTTCATCGTCCTTACGTCGCTCCTCCGCTTCCTTCTCCCGTCTTTTCTGCTCCTCTCTCTGCCTCTCCAGCTCCTTTAACTTCAGCCTCTCTAGGCCTCTCCTCTTGAGAGCCAACTCACTCAGGTGCTTGCTGGTGTCAAAGGCCACCTGAGGAAAAACACGGGTTACAAAAAGGACATTTCATGGTATACATGCAAGCATCTTAATTATCCTGTAAGAATATTGTTTAAAAAAAATATTACATTTGTTTTTGAGCATTTACAAGGTTCCATTGGAGTTTTAGTAGATCTGGATTCTATTGTGTGCTGTGGTGATAATTTCAGCCTGTCTGGTAATACTAGACTCAACAATCTTGTCAAAATAGAGTAAAATAATTTGGGTAAGACAGATTCAGCACTCTAACAATATAAAACAAATTGATTGACAAACTAATCAACTTTAAGTATCTTCTTCTTTCCATTGATAGAGACCTTCCTTTGCTTCCTCTTCAAACTGAAGCTTTATTCAGTGGATTACGAGGCCTCTGGCTCTCCTCTACCCTGATCACCTTGGAAATAATGACGCAGCAACTTTCATTCTCATTCCACTAAAAGGTCTTAAAGCTGCTATGTGTCTCTGAACAACATAATCTAATTATTGAAATGTGCCAAATCACTACAGCAGTTGCAATTTACTTGTTCCCTCAAATGTAAAACAAAAAGGTATGCAAATCTCTTGGCCATGAGTTAAACTCAAGTTTTCCCAAACACATTTCCTGTTAATTTGAACAAATTGATTTCTCTAGTATTGTAACATATTAAGGAATTTAAACAACTTAAATCAAGCTTAATTATGTACACCAGGCACTCAAGCTCAGAAATGGGAAACTTTATGGAAATGGGATATCAACTCGCATCAAAATGATCATGTTCATAAAGGACATTTTTAAATGTTTCAGTTGAAAAAGTTAAAAAATAAATAATCATTCCTTACTGTGCCATGAACACTAACAAAGCTAATGCACAACCATGAGAGCCTACGGTACCTTGATGTTGCAGGCCACTGCCTTTCCATCGTCTCCTTTCAGCATCAGCTTCATGCTGCGCAGAGTGTCCATTGCCTTGGTGAAGCCGCCGTACTCCTGGAACTGGACATAAGCCTCAAAGTTCAGATGACCCCCGAAACTGAATGTGTTGAAGTTCTTGTCCAGCATCTCTTCCCGGTACGGGTCCAGCATGGGGATGTCAACATTCCGCACCTACAATAAAAAAGGTGGCATATTGACTAAATCAAATACAATGTTGTTTATGGCCCAATATCTTAACATCTCATATCAATGATGAGGCAATATGATATACATGACTTCTTTGAACAGTATTGCTGAAGTTAAAGAAATTTAAATGACTTCTGCTTATTACAAAATCCAATACATGCAGAATCAACCAGTTCCACGGGGGACTCATTATGTCACTATAAGTAAGGATCGGTGCTCCAAAAAAACTCATGACAAAGATTGTACATGTTATACAAGCCGTGTCTATAATAAATGAACAGAAATGTCCTGCACAGTAGGTTATATTTGCAGCGAAGGCCACATTGCAACAGTTATGTTCCGCAGCCCACTGAGGCATCCCCTTTTTCAAACTAACATGTCATGTAAAGTGAATTCTGTCTTAATTTCCTGTTAAAAATAGAAACAGAAACACGGCCCACCTGGCCAAATGTCTGAAAGACCGCAATTAGGACATCTTCAGAGGGCCGGTCTGGGTACGGGCTGTCCTTCTGGCTGAACCAGCGGCAAGGAAGTCCCTCTAGGTGGATGGTGTCAGGTCTCTCTCCTGGCAGAGTCTCATTCATATCCTTGGCGTCGCGGAAGAAGGAGTCCCAGTCGTGACGTGTAGGGAAATCTACTTTGTTCTCTATCGCACGAACCTAAAGAAAGAGAGGGAGAGAAGGGATGATATACTTATTCAGTTGCCAGTTTGTTGTGTACACGTTGATAAAACTGCAACATTCCAGTACTACAGCTCTGCAAAATACGTTTCTGATGTGAGGATTTCAGAGAAGTGTTTATTCAGTGTGGTCATTTTAGAGGTTGTAGTTTGTGGTGATAATTGCACAGCACTCTACAGAGAGCTGTTTCCAATATTTACTCATGACTGTCATTGACGTAAACAAGCTGAACAAAATATGAGAAACATCCGTGAGCAAAGTTTTACCACGAGGTTCGTCAACCAATAATGTCAGCCTTACCTTCAGGACATCAGTAAATCCACTAAGCTTGATGCTCTTCCCGTCCAGGCGAGACAGCAGGCTCTTGACCACCGTCTTGTTTTCCACCTCGCCCTCAAAGCGGATGAAGTCCATTGTGCTCTTCGAGATTCGTAGGGCTGAAAACTGCTCTGGAGCGACCATGGCCTTTATCCTCTCCATCACTTCCCAGTTCGAGATGCTCTTGCCTGGCAGCTTGAGCTGTGGCAGGGCCACACTGATGGTCATTTTGGCAATGGGCTTGAGGTACAGGTTGTACTCCGAGGAGAAGCACACTGCCTCCGTAGTATCATGGACAATGGTGGTCATTGTTGCAGACATGAGGGGAAGCTGCAGGAAGGTCGAAGAGAAAATGAAGACTGTGAGCAACTTTGGAAACACAGAATTAGTTAACTTAACTATGTTGTGCTTTCGCCTTTTCAATTTAATGACGAATACCAAAAATAATGGTTTGTTTATGCCCCTTATATCTGCAGCGCTTTGTCTCACCAAACAGCCAAGCTTCAGACATCTAGCTATCGCTAGCTGTTAGCTAAACATGATTAGCTTTAACGTTGCTAGATTACCTGAGGTAACGTTAGCTTTTTATTAACAAGGAAAACATGACGTTAACAAACACGTGTTGGTTGCAGGCTCTCGTGTAATATACATATATATATATATATATATATATATATATATATATATATATATATATACACACACACACACACACACATACACACACACACATTAGCTAGTTAACTGCACCAGCACTGTACTCGCATAACGATACCTGACCTGTACACTTTAGTTATTTTAGCGTAAGACGAACTCGAAGGCTAATTTGTGAAACAAATAACTGATGTTAGCTGACCATAACAGTCAAAATACCACGTTGAACAACACTTTAACTTTAAGATAGACTGCTAAGGTTACGAGCAAACTGTTTTGTTCATACAAAATAGCCAGCATGTGAGTCGTTAACATTAACATTGATTACTAGCTGTTAGATGACGTTAGCTGCAGGCTAGTTTACGTTAGCTTGAAGTGGTTCGTAACCAGCTCTCTCTTGCTCTCTCTCTTACACAACGTCCGAGTGCGTTTAACATTATTTAAACATCCATCGGATACCATCGACTATTTCACCGCCACCTACCTGGCATCGGTTAACCTCCAGGCAAGAAAATCGATAAACGTATTGCAACGTAACTAACTGATTTATCGAGAGCTAAACAAAACCATAGAGAAAGAACCAGAAAGCGTCTTCCGCATGCAGTAAACTTTGACCTCAGAAAGAAACAACGTGTCGCAGCGCCGCCGCGGCGTTGTTTCAGAACAGCGACACCGTGCGGAAGATGTGTGCAACGGGAGGAAAAATACGTATTTCTGCTGCATCCACTTGGTTTTAGATAGAGATCATTTGTGTGGAGTCAATGGGTAAAAATAAAACAAATAAAGTACAACTAATAAGACACCCTGTGTCTCAGGACTGTTGTAAAATTAGTAATGCACCTTGGGCCAATTTGTTTGGGTGTTTATTGGACTAAATAATAAAAAGTGTATTGACTGGAAATTCACCCAATATGCAAACAAGTAATTCCTTATATTATAGTTATAATTAATAATTTTATAGTAGTCTGTTTTTCCTTTCACATTACATTTTTTTCTGAAGTTTAGCATTACAAATCCTAAAGAAATGTACTGTGGTACTGTTATACACTAAATAGGTTGAGTGCTTTTTATTAGCACTGTAGGCTATGTCACAAGACAGCAAAACATCCGGCAGACAGTTCACATTTTGTTACTAAACTGATGGCCATTTGGCACTGCTAGTCACAAGTTAGGCGTATCATGAATGGCATATTCACTGTGTGTGGAAAGAGTGAGAGATGGGATGTATTGGACATGGATTAGTCCAACAGCAGAGGCCCTAGGCGAAAAAGTTGGCACAGTTTCTCTGAAAATATGGCAGAGGAATTTACATAATAGGCATTACTCTCTTCACTTTGTATGTAGGTCAGTAGCTGCAGTCAGATAACCTCTCTGCTCTGTCTCAATCAGCAGTCATCCAACAGTGAGGCCATCTCAGCAAGAATTTAGCAGCCCGGGAGAAAGCTTATCCCTTCAGTGACTTCAGTAAACCTTGTTTGACTCGTCAGAAACAGAGTTCAGAGAAACAGCAGAAGAGCAGACTCTGACAGAGCATTTACATTTACACAAGCAGCACAGTTGATTGTAATGACATGTATACCTGTAATCCTACCTTTCAATTGCAGATTTGCTTCTGTAAACATGAAGCAGAAGTAGAAAAAATGACAAGCTACTTTTCTTGTCGTTTCTAACATCTGTAATATACTGATGAAACTTAGTAAAATAAACACAAAACTAAATAAGCAGTGGTTGTTTGTTGAAATGTGAATTTGTATTTAATAAGAAAAAGACTTTGAGGTCAGATCAGATAACTAAAATATCATCAATCTTGCGAGGATGTTTGCTTGGTAACAATATAAGCACACACACACACACACACACACACACACACACACACACACACACACACACACACACACACACACACACACACACACACACACACACAACAGGTGCAGAATGAGGACTGGCTGTGAATATATTGGGTGCAGCATTACATGGACAGCTTGTGGACAGGAAGCCGTGGATGTACTGTAATGGAGGGTTCCGGGATGATCAGCTCATCAATTATTCAGCACCACCAGACAAGGACAATCACTTGGTGTCAGCATGCCTGGCAAACAAAATAGCCAGCTTAATTTGGGGCCTTTGTCCATTCTAGTTGAATCTGACTCGAGCATTCATGGCATACATTATGACAACTCTGACCATCGTGTTTAATCCTCGTTACTGATTCTGTGTTTCTACATATTCTGCAGATTTGTTTGCTTGGAACAACAGTAGCATACGGTTACAGACCACTGACTTTCCTTTTATACAGACATGTTTTGCTTTATTTCAAATGCAATGATAAGACATGAAGACAAAGATGACAGTGGCTCAGTAACAATGTATTCACATCACATCATAACTTCACAGTATTTCACAAAGAAGACAGAAACAATTACTTTTCGACACATAAATGAACATTGAACATTTTCCCTAATCGTGCGTTTGAAAAAGTGACATGAAAGTAGGTTCGTACAATACATTTCTAGTCAACCATAAAGATACATGAAGCCCTATATGATTTAAGTACAAAGGATACAAAATACTAAGGGAACTTTCATGAAATCTAGGATTTGTTGTTGATCAGATATTCAGGTATAAGCACGGTTCACATATTTGGGAAAACAGTCAACAAGTCAATGTGCTCATCAGCTAAACATCCAGCATATTCTGGCCTAAACTCTTTAATTTTCACAGATGACATACATGATTAATGACCAAATGATTGTGGACATGCAAGGTAAGAGCAATACAGGAGGCTGACAGGCAATGTATTAAATATCTAATTTGGTCCAAAGTGATACGTTTCATATTAATTGTTTGATTGCAAATCTATTGTAGAAATGTAAGCAGTGCTATGCTGTTTGTCGATAGAAAGATCTTGACCTGAATACCTTTTCACTATTTTAGATGTTGATTGAGGCCCAAACTGCTTAAACTCCAACATATAGAAACAATGTAACAATCAGAATACCAGACCCAGAAGACTTAAGGTTAATTATGATCAGTAGAAAAACATCAGATTCTCATGTGCTCCCACCCTGTAAAACAGCTCTACTGTGTAACTGATGAGTGTCGTTAAAATACTTGGACATAACTTAAGCCACGATTTTGGTATCAACTAGAAAATGGAAAAATGAAATTGTACTTGTATACAGTACAGTGCATTATACATCTCAGGGTGTAAGAATCTGATCACCCCTTATCAGTATGAAAGGGGATCAATAACAGCTGGCAGGGTTTTAGTTTCGCAGTTTTATCCCATAATCCCAAACTATTTTCAAAGTGACAAGTGCAAACATGACAACCGCACATGGTTGTTTGGACATACAAGAATTCTGAGGTTAAAACAGTTTGAATACTGAAATCTGGTAATTAAAATTCCCATTACAGAATTGCATTTAAAAAAAACAGCACCACCCAATCAAAGGAGCCTGAAATATATAAAATTAGTTCTATGAATATATTACTTTACTCTGCAAACAAATACAAGAATTTAGATTACTGTGTGGGATCAAACATAAGTGCTGTTTTCAAATCCCTCACCACGGTGAGTCAAATAATCTAAAGTGAAAACATATTATAGTCTTAGTTCAAGTGTAAAGTATTAAATTAAAAAAATAGTGTGTTGATTGCTACCAACTCGAAGAGAGCATAACACAATTATATGAAAACCCACTAAAATAAAAAAAACAACTGTTCAAAAGCCTGTCAAAGAGCAGTAGTTCAGTTTTTACTCAAAGAATTTTGTGGCAAATAAAATGCTACATAAACTGTGACCCGCCCTCAGTAAACAACAAAAGGATATTAACTGCAATAGGAACAAAAATAAGGTTGATTTTCAGAAAAAAAAAATACCGCAGAGTTGTATAACTTTATCCAAACAGGTTGGATAGTGGTCGCGTTCGGACAGGGCTACTGGGGAGCTCCTCTCCTCGTCCCACCTCCCCCGTGTCCCTGAAGGAGGCGCTGTGGATGATCTGGGCTCGGTGTCGTCCTCGGTGCAGCCGGGCGTTCAGTCGGCTCAGAGAAGACTTCCTCTGCATGCCCCCTTTGGTCCTCCCAGTCGCGACTCCTTCCTCTGCGTCCCCGGCGGGTGGGTTCAGGAGCCGCAGTGGGTTTAGATGGCCCTGGAGAACTCTGGGAAATCGCCACCCGCGCACTCTGCTACCGCCGCTGTTGGTGTTTTCGTTGTCTGACTCGGCCCCTGGTGATGTGACCACTCCCTCCTCAAGCAGGTCAGCAGCCAGCGGCGGGGACAGGTACTGGATGGCCCGCCTCCCGCTGTAGTCTCGAGCCTCAGGGTCTGCCTCCCAGTCTGACAGCAACACACGCACCACCTGTCAATCACAGCTCATTAAATACACACAGTGGAGACAGTGTTCAGACACTGACTCTTGTTACCTTGTTTTCATCAATAATCAAGCATGTCAACAGTAGAACACCAGTTGACTACTCTGCTGTCATCTTGTTGTCGGTCTTGATCAAACCACGATTAAATGTATGTCTTTGCATGTTTGTTTTTCCTTATTTGGTATGGATGGTAGCCATTTTCAACGTGTGATGCTGTAGCATTATTTGTTGGCTGATGTGGACTGTAGTATTGTATGCATATTTATAATGTTGTTAATATTACTCGTATAGTGTGTTTAGGGGGCTAAGATCGGCTAATTCTGAGTCATTTACAGTTTTTTTCTCTGTTGATCAATGAGCCCGGTCCAATCAAGAGAAAGTAATTCCATGTCATAACATAACAAATGTCTGGAAAAGGTTTCCTCTATGGCCATATTTATTGTTTTCCTATGACTGAGCACAGCCTGCACATGTTTCTGTTGAATCCCAGCTCGGTCTATTATTGGACAATGTTTCTGTGGAAACATTCCTTCTTTGGAACAAAAAACATACAGTAGATACAAAATGCACCCAAACCATCATTAGAAAATTTCAGAAAAAATGTTTTGGTCGTTAGATTGCAAATAAAATCCTTTCAATGGACTGTGTTTTGGATTCAATTATTAGGGAGAGAAAGTCCATTCTGCAAGAAAAGGTTTTCTATAATGATAAAGTAAAACACACATAATCTTTTCAACTAATATTGTGTAAAAGAATAAATAAAACAGTTCATACAAAATATTTACATTCTTTTTCTCGATCATTCACTCCAGGCAGACAGAGCAGATACAATCATCTGCTCTGATCACTGAGCCGGCAACACATGACACACGACCGAGACCATTCTACGCAACCCACCTGTGTGTGTCCATGCATAGCTGCCAGGTGTAGCGGTGTGTATCCGGCACTTGATCTCACGTTCACGTTCACATGTATCGCGTTCTCCTTGGAGAAGGCCAGGAGCTGGGTGAGCAGCTCTGCTTTGCCCTGCTTGGCCGCCCAGTGGAGGCAGGTGAAGCCGGTGACAAAGTCTCTCTTGGCCACGAGGCTCGGTTCCACAGAGAGCAGGGGCTGCAGGCTTTCCCACAGTCCGTCTGAGGCGCACAGCATCCACTCATGTTCCAGCGGGTCCAGGGTCACGGACGCACAGTCCTCATCAGCTGAGGAGAGGAGCGATGCTGAATCTCCATCGCTCCTCACTGAGTCCCGGAGGCGTGAACCGCGGTTGATCAGAGACCTCCGAACCTGGAAAGGGAAAAACATTGGAATGAATGAGGTGCATTCTTTACACGCACTGTAAATATTACCACATTTAAACAACCAAATCTATTTGTTATTTGTGGAAGGCCACCTAAAAACAAAAGCACCACTGTTCATCACAATGCACACAATCAAACTGATGTTAATTGACACATTTGAGAGTACACAAATCCGTTTGGAAAGAATCCATGCATGTTGGTTGAAGCCTTTATGATGATACATAAATGGAGGTAATAGGTCAAACTGCCTAAGAGTTCCAGCGAGATTACATCACAGGGTCTGTCAGTTATATAAGACAGAAAGCTACTGCGGTGGACTCACACTTCATGAATATTTCATTTCTGGTTACATCCCAAATGGGGCTTTTCATCAAGCTGTGCTCTTGGCCATGCTGCAAATTATACAGCAACAAAGGCAGGGGAATGTTTTGGAGCACAAACAAACACAAACACCTGATGTGCCATTACTGCTTTAGCCGAGGCTAAATGTAGAACATGGTCCAAGGTTTAACCTAATGGAAAGCAGTGCAGCAGTATTTTTCTATTATGTCCATGAGTTTCACATGTTATAGGAACAATCGAAAGAAAAAGCCAAAGAAACACAGTGTACCTGAGGAGAACTACTCATCATTAGCTCAATGAAGTTCCTGCGACTTCCCTTAGGTGTGTTGATATCTCCAACAAAGTCCAGCCCTTCCCAGGCGCTGTCTTCGGATAGGCAGCTGGTCAGTAAGGCACGCTGGGAACCCTTGGACACCCTGCGCGCCCCTCTCGCCTGCTGGCTGTGGGACCCTGCAGGGTGACCCTGGTCCAGATCCCCAATCCCGATCACAGGGGCGGACTCCCGCCTTCTCCTCTCCCTTAGCTTCACCTCTCCACCTCCACCAGATGTAGGAGTAGCTGTGTGGGTCTCAGTATTCTGGGATGGGGCTGCAGGTTGCCCATTGCCATTTGACTGTTTGCCATTGTCCAGGCTGGCAGCCAAGGAGCTGGTTGCTTCTGTGGAACAATTGGGCATATGTTTTGTCATAGTCATTCAGCTTTGACACTGTATGAAAGAGTAGTCTATGGCACAAGCTTAAATTGAATGGACTCTCCCAAGTATGCACACAGATAAACTGTTAAGGTCTTTGTGTTGTAATTATTCTGAGTAATTTTAGAGTTATTGTGATTGTTTTTGGCAAGAGAGAGGTTGAAATCAAAAAGTCCAGATCATTTGATTTGGACAACTCCAGTCTGTAGTAGTAGTAGTAGTAGTAGTAGTAGTAGTAGTAGTAGTAGTAGTAGTAGTAGTGGTAGTAGTAGTGGTAGTAGTAGTCTTGGCCTTCATAAACAATGACACTTGATAGTGTCTAATCAGAAAGCCAAAGCTGGACAATCCAATCTCAGCAAATATGTAAATATGTGTACATGCGTTAGTGAAATGAACGAACACATTTGATTTTTAATATAAACGTAGGACATTTTAATAAAACAAATCAAGTGCCAAAATATTCACAACAAAATGTGTGCCTCACTCACCTGTTTGGTCTCCGGTGTCAGGGTTGCCGTTGACATAGTTGTTGTCCAGTGTCTCCGGGATATTGCCATTGCACTCCGCGTGATCGTGGCCGCCTGTGTCTGTCCGCATCACCGACTCCGCGCTGCCTTCAGTGTTTAAACAAACAAATGTCACGCCGTTTTCCACCTTTACGAAGCCCACGTTGTCCACGATGCGTTTCAGCGCCTCACGGTGCACCGCTTCCTTCGACTGGTCAATTTCCCCCGAAACTGATAGGAAATGATCGATAAGCTCCATCTGTTGGACCCTCCCTCCATTCTCCATCAGGAACTCCTGCACGGTTTGTTCCGTGCAGGGAGACGCCATCGTCCCACCGAACGGCCCAAACAGCGCGCAAAGATAGCTGAAGAAGTTACACAAGGCCGTTTCAAAATGACTCCATGTTCAAGCCACTGACATTCATTTAGGTCGGTGACGACGGGGTGACAGCATCTTTCTCTTCTTTTCCTCTCCTCCACGGGGAGTGTCGAGCTTTGGCAGATAGGGGTCGCACGTCGGTCACTGAAACAACCATGCAGACGGCTCACCACTGCAAATTGCATGCTGCGTTCACGTGGTCCTCGTAAACGCAGACTACAAGTTATTAGCGAAGGAAAAGCAGTGTTTTTTTTTCTTTTTTTAGAACGCTGCTTTGTTTCCAGTGTCGACAGAGCAGGGGTGGCGTGGGGTGAAGTGGAAAAATAAATAAATCATGTATTGAGTGTTTTTTAACGTGACAATATTTACTTTAAGTCTAACGTTATATGGTCAACACATACGGTACAAATGCACCAAAGTCCATCACAAACAAAAATGTAGGCTCTACAAATTGCAAATTGAAGAAAATGTAACCTTATATATATATATATATATATATATATATATATATATATATATATATATATATATATATATATATATATATATATATATATAACACATAAAATGAAGAGTAGATTGGTTAGATTGATTAGTTAATATTGAAGACCATGCTGTTATTCACTCGGGTTTTGTATATATCATTAGACTGATTGCGTAAAAAAAATGTCATCACATGTCTTGTGAATTCTCTGGTAAAAACTCAAATCTGAAACCAGGCATCAACATCAGAACAGAGATGTTGCGTAGGGTTTGGGTTTACGATTATTTTTGACAGCCCACAATGTGCCATGAAGGCGACTGGGAAAATTAATCTGCGCTCTACCATTATTCAACAAAGGGGTGGCAGGTTTATTACTGCAGGCCATTACATCGTATGGCTACATTATCTCACAATTTTTGTGTATTTTAAACCGAAATATACTTTTTATAATTCAATTTACGTTACAATTTGGCCACATATACAATATTTTAGCTTTAAAGATAATTTACAAAACTAAAGACCTCCTTCCTATCTTATTTTTGAGTGGTATCGCCTGCCCAGTTGTCGACGGTATACGCAGTGAGGCGGTCCGAACCAAGTCTCTAAAAAAAAGAAGTGGGCTTTAGTTAGTTTTATTGTATTATTTCTGAAACTATTTGTGTTGTTAACTTCTGGCCCGAACTATGGCTTCTTCTGATGTTGCTCGGCAGCCGGTTAGTATTCTTTATTCTTTTCTAGTTGATAAGTGACAGTGTTTTTGACACTTGAGTAGGGAGTGTCCATGGCTATCATTAAGTTAGCTACCGCGAGCCCGATCCCTACTTTCTGTTAAAAGTTATTGAAATCCCGTCAGTTTAAAGTCACTTAAACACAGAACACAAAATACATCTGCCATTCACGACTACATACATCGGGAACATCAACGGGGCTTTTTAACTGATACCTATACTCAACCTTTTCAAAAGGGATTCATTGTTACACCAAAATTCATTGCGGACGAGGTTTCTGGCTAACAAGAAGCTAGCTAGCCACAACAGTCAAAAGTTAATGAAAATAGTTTTGGTGCTGCTTGGTTAAACATTCTTACGCTAGAACCACTAGCAAAAAAGTATTTACATAGGACCTGTTTTACTGGTAAGTCACGTATGTTCCGCTGGCTTTCCAGCTGGATAAGTGCCACCAAATCCGGAATTTAAGCGACATTTTTGGATGATGTTTGTCGATCACGTCACGTTCGTTAGTTAGGTACTCCAACCGAGACATCTTGCTTAAGATAACTCTACACTTTTTCTTGAAACTATTGTTTCCCACAAAGACAATGTAGTTAACAAAAAGCAATGATGAAGATCTGTCATGCGTCATTCATTTTTTTTAAAAATCCTACCACATCCTAACTCGGTCAATGTTAGCTCTCAGCAGGTCAGAGGAGGACGACAGGAGAGCGATTATCCGTAGACTGTATTTAAAGTGAGATATTTTTGTAGCTTGCACATTTAAAGCAATTTCCATATATATATATATATATATATATATATATATATATATATATATATATATATATATATATATAGCGAGAGCATCTTTTTAGGGCATGTTTTTAGGTCTTTTAAAATTGTTGTCAAGAGTCACTTATACATGTAGTTTATATCCAAAAGTTGCACAGCTGTTTTTATACAAGAAAAACAATGTATTTAGCAATGCAAAAAGATAGGTGACTGGACCTTTTGATATGTGAAAGATTCCTATTGTTTGTACCAAGTCCATTGTTTCGTGATTTCATATTATACCCA
>NW_027175843.1:14315339-14375339 GCF_023055335.1 Clinocottus analis
CATTGATGTTTCTTCTTTTACTGGATGAAATTAAAATCTTCCAGCAAAAGTAAATCTTTTTGCAATTTCACATCTATTTGAGTTTTAGAGCGATGATCTAATGATCTTATTTGTCCGACTTGATATTATTAATAATGGAGGCGTCTCTGTGACTCAACTCTGTTTGTTTTCTCTGTGTCATAGCTGCAAAGTCGCTTTGAGCAGCTGAAGCGCCTTCATTCAGATGAGAAGTCGGCTCTGGAGGATAAGAAGAGACTCCTGGATGACGACCAGAGTTCCTTCGGCAAGAGGAGAGCTGCTGCCCAGCTCCTGCAGGCCCAGAGCCTCACGGCCAACGGCAAGAAGGACAAAGACCGCAAGAAGTAAGAGCTACTGTCTCATGGAAACGTTCAAGATCCAAAGATTTACAAATCTGAAGACTGTGATGGTTTGAATTCAAACTTTGACACGTTGCCAACTTCTGGTAAACTGAATTTGGGGCAACAAATCCGATGACTACTTAGTGCATTTAGGATTTGTCTACATGGGACACCGATATGTGGTGCATATTGTGGAGGATTAGTCTTTTTGATACGTTTTATTCATAATAAGATATTTAAGTTGAGATTAAATTAATTGTATACATAAAGACAGAGCAGCATCTAGGAAACTCGTGAAAAAGGACATTTAGGTTGCTCACAGACACATTATGTAATAGAGCCAGTATTATAGTGTGATATGTTGTTCTGTGGAATCTTCTGTAATGTTGATTCTCAACTCCAACTTGTGGTCTTTTCCAGCTCTAGCTTCATGTGAAGATGCTTGGATCTGAAGAACACTCCAGTATGACCAGTGACATTATGGCCACATCCTTTCCATTCCTTTGTGGCCAGTCTCAAACACTAACCAGAAAACCCCCACACAAACCAGCAGTGTGTGCGAGTGTGAGTTTGTGCCAAAGTTGAATGTATGTACCCTTTGTTTGTGTGCGTGTGTGTATACACACTTTCCTTCATGGTATTTTTAATCTTTGTGAGTTTTATACCTCTGTAATATTTTATATTTATCCTTTCATTTTTATATAAAATCTGTATTTTCCATATACTTCCCTGTTATTTTTTTCTTTTCTTTTTTTTCAATTTGCCCAGACTGAGGGGACCCCAGTGTATTGAACCTCTCACTGCCTTCACATGAGATGCTGTACACAGATCTAAGGAATTGAAATATGTACAACTCTATATTGAAAGGGACATCTTCACTTACATTTAATCGGTCTGCCATATGTCTCGTGTATAATAAGAACACACTTAATGTGTTGTAATGCAGAGTTAAGACTTTGCTAATGAGAAAAAACATCTGTGATATGCTTCTAATTTATTATAAAGCCTTTTTTAGACATGCATTTGATGAGGAGATTTACATTTTGGTCTCATTAATAAAACCTCAGAGATAAACAATCCCTTTTATTGTTTTTTTAACTCCGCTGTTTCCCAGCAGTGAGGAGGAATATAGTGTGAGCGCTGCTGCGCTTTGTGAAATAGTCCTGTCATGTTTAAATAAGAGTCGTTCTCGAGTAATTACTCCACGGAGACCTTTGATATTCAACAGCTGTGTAGCTAAATCCAGCAATGTAACAGAACTCATGTCTGAAAAAGGCTTAACTGATTGTTTCCGGAGGCCAATTTAGTGCATTCCTCATTAGAAAGTCATCATGAACATCATGCATTACAATTCTTGATCCTTTTCTGTATTATGTCTGATTTCTTTTCGAACACCACCTTGATGCTAAAAACGTTAACTACTACACCAGCATTACAAAAACCTGCAGGAGGAACACTAATACACTAATTCTCCTGTTGCTATTCCAAAGGGACTTCTCTTGTCCAGTTTTCCAGGAGGTTGGGGCTGACGCTTGGTTTGCATTAGGTACATGTAACGGCATATATATATATATATATATATATATATATATATATATATATATATATATATATATATATATATATATATATATATATATATATATAGTGTTTATTTTGTTGTGTGCTCCCTTATTTTCCTTAATCATCATCACAAATCATTGAAGTTAATTTCTCTATTCTATTCACTTGTCTGGACTCATGATTAGAAAGGGTTTCACACCTCAAAGCCCAGTAAACCACAGTAAAGTGTGATTTTTTTGTAAAGTTAACATTTACTGCCACTTTATATTTGACACTAGTGCTTGATATGTGTTAGTGCCTTATCTGTGTGACACTTAGAAATACACTATCCACCTAACTCGTACATCTAGGGAAACACCCTGATGCTGAATGGAGTAACGCTTGTTAAAGTCACATATGTACTACACTTGTATTTAAGGAAATAACAGTGTTATTTGGGAGCTTTTTTCTCCTCCTTTCTAAATAAATCTTTGTATTTTTGTCATGATACATTGTGCCCGTCTGTTTTCATCTCAAAGTATGACATATGTCTGCTGCTTTTTATTTATTTTTCTATTGTAAAAAAAACATTTATGACAAGCTTCCGGTGGAAGTGGTATAAGCAGCTGAGGACAACAGGAGCTTCAGGATTTGTTGGACCTTTTTGTTTTCAATGATGCACCAAAGGCGAAAAAGTGTGAGGCATTTCTAGACTAATGTGAGACCCACAGACATCCCGACTTAATTCATCTTAAAAGAAATGTCGACTGTAGAGACGTCGACATTTCTTTCCCTTTTTATCAGAAGGTAGGAGGATAGAGGATGATCACACGCCCCCTTTTTGTTTAAAGAAACATTTAGGAGACAGCTGTAGCTTAACATTGGTCCTGCCCACCACTCGGCTACATTTGAACACACACAAAGGGAACGCCCTGTACCGCCTTGTCAAAGTCTTGTTCCCTGCAGTGTCTTGCCCTCCGGCTCTTTTGCCCTTCATGTGACTCACAGCTGGCACACAGACAGGTAGACAGACAGGTGTGGCGTAAAGCAGAAGAATGCTGATCGATTCCCTGCAGGGGCCTGCAGCACCTGGCAGGTTGGAAAGAGGACGCCCCGAGGAGATTTCACCAAGGCGAACTGTGGAAAAGTGTGTGTGTGTGTGTGTGTGTACAGACATTGTCAGCGACTCTCTGGGTGAGAAGTGTTCCTGCCAGAGGGGAAAACTATCTCTGTTCTGCAGAAATCTGAAAAATCTAAATTTGCTGCCTGCCTCCTGCTCGCTTTAAATATAGCAGTGAGAGTTTCTGCGTTAGTGTCAAGTTTTCCTGTGTGCACTTACACCCAAGATAGCTGTCATGTCCCTGCACTCGCACACACATACACTCCAGTACACGCACCCTTGTCACCTTTTGCCAGTCACTCTAAATGCAAATGTGGGTGATTATTGAAGACAGGCCCGGCTGCTGGAGAGATGAGGTTGTCATTTAAGGGGAGTGCCGGCGACGCTCTGAAATTACCAATTACACACCTCGTCCATGCCAGTGTTGGCTTGAGAACACATGAGAGACGGAGGCGGAGGAAGAGGGGAGAAGATGCAGGGAGTGATGAAAAGTGTCAGCTTTATTTCTAAACATCCTTGACCAGCATGTAATGATAATGACGGTAATACACTCTGCCAGACATCTGTACCTGTGCTGCTCATAAGGCTTCATGAGCCCATAATGAGCACGTCGAGCGCAGATCGTTATAATTAGAGCGGGATGTGATTCTCAGGATGAATCCTCCAAAGGGCGACTGTGAAGTCCTGATGGGTTGTACAGTGAATGTGTTTGTGATGCATCGGAGTACACAAATGCCTGTGTTATTTCGGTTATAAAGCTGCAGGCAGATGCAAAAACAAAAAAAAGGACATTGAAAATCTGTTTTAAAACAAAGGCATTTATTGCGAAAAATGCACTTGACATGAAAAAACAATCAAATCAACCACGGGTCATCGGTACAAGACGATGTAAAATGATCACATGGTAGAGAGCGCTGCATGGCCAGCGCAGAGCATGACTTCAAATGGCACAAAAGGCCTATAAATATTCTGCACAATATAGAATAATATATATACTTTTTTTTTTCTGTTTTCCTCGCTGTACCGCTGTTTTGAACCCGACTCAATGAGGCGTGAGGTTCCACGCTGCACCAAACCTTTTCATAAAGTTCCTTTTTTATGTAAAGAGCTACATACAGAGGCTCCCTCCCCTTGTACACCCACACATACACACAGGCGCATACACACACACACACACACACACACACGCACACAGACACACAAGTATCCATAGGAACAAATATGGCCGACATCTAATTCAAGATGACAGGGTGAGTGCTCAGGCTTCCTGGAAGGACAATAATTTGACAAGTAAAAGAAATTTAATGTGCAATGTTTTGTGTTGAGTTTATGTCCAATGGAAATGACCACTGCTGTTGATTGTTTGTTTTTTTTAAAATCATTTTTTAAGCTGTCACCACAAGTCCTCAAGAGGTATTTACAACCAGGAAGCTTGAGGCAAAAAAAGACAAGTGTACATCACGTAAATAAAACACAAAGGACACGTGTGGAACCAGCGGCTTACGATATTCTACGTAAAGTTACCACTGTGGGTTTTATTCCTGATGTTTTGACGGTTGTAAACTCTTCTCCTCCTCACAGCATGGACCTTGTTAAAACTAAATAAGACAGTCCAGATCTTTTGATCTCCGACACAAACTGAGGACTTGTGCTTAAGTTTGACTCAGTAGAAATTAAGAGTCCTCTTGTCAGCGGGCGTACAAACACATGAGAGAAACCTTGCAAGGGGTTTGTGCAGAGCTGTTCTGGGATCTGCTGTTTTTTTTTTCTTCGACATGGAGACAAACGAAGCAGAACAAGCAGCAGGCTCATCGTACCGATAAGAAGAGAGGAACCAGAAAGAAAAGACAAAAGATGGATCGCTCTGTCTAATGTAATACTGTGTGTGTGTTTTGGCATTTGTAGGCACTAGGATTTGACTGACAGGTTCTGAAGGTCAATGCACATATTTTTGGATTGAAGCTTCCAATACCTAATATCCTCAACCACAATGTGACATTTAGTTTTGACACTTCATTGCAAATAGACTGGATTGTTAAAAGAAATTTAGCTGAATTAAAAAGCGTAATTAAAAGCCTACCTTCGTCTAGTACACGTGTGTGAAATAGTATTGAATAAAGAATGCAATATATTGGACATTTGTCAGAGTAGCCCTGGTTTATACTGCATGTGTGTGTGTGTGTGTGTGTGTTTGCGTATGTGACTAAGACAAATCTGAATCTAAATTGCAGTGAGGGTTTTTGGTTTCATCTGTTGCAGCCAGAGGATGATGGCAGAGGATGCTGTAACTTTGTTCAGTTCATTTCCATGTTTTTGTTCACTTCCCTTCACAGTTTAAGAGATCAGGGCCGAGCTCTTTTTCCCAACGGTCTAGAAATTGGGATAAAATCACACCAAATCAAGATGACAGGCCACCATCACTTCAAGGTGAACGTGAAGACATACAAAAAAATACATTTTGTATAATTGCTACTCCTGTTTCTCAGTAAGAAGTAGGACACAGAAAAGAATTACATGGCCAAAAAGAAAAGATAAATCTGGCGAGAGAAAACAGTTTTTCTGTGTTGTGTTTATTTTGACTGCTGAGAGCTTGTCGTAAAGTCTCACGTCTGTGTGTTTATTCTGCAGTCACATCATAAGGGAATAAGAAACTCAAGCTTCCAAACTGCTTTGGCGCTGGATCATCTTGTGACTCCGCGAAGCTTTTCATTGATGAAATTCAAGAAAAGTAGTATTTTCTAGAGAAAAATCTATTCTTATCGTCTTTTTTTGGGACATGAACGGTGTTCACCGAGAACATCGGAGTGCACTTGGAACGATGGCCTCTCAACTAGTTATGACCCAATTCGACATGTTTGTGCTCAGCCAATGAGTGAGCCCCACCTGTGTGCACATGGCCAGTAGTTGTTTGTGCTTCATTCTGGCTCAGTCCTTAAAAAACAGCAGGTGAGGTAAACCATTCATCATCTCTGTCCTGTCACTGATATATGTCCGGTATTACTCTGACAACTCTCACACACACACACACGCACACGCACACGCACACGCATACACAGTTAGCAAGTCGAGCTCTGAGTTTTGCTGTGCTTCAGGGAAACAAGGTAGATGGTTGTGGGCTGGATGTAAACTAGACAAGCCGTGATCCACACTCAGGACGCGGAAATTCACAAAGCAGACCGACTGTACACTCGCTGAGGCCGTACAAAAATACTCGTCAGAGGTTGACAAGATCAGAGGAAAAGTCGTTGTCAAAGGTTGGCAGTTGTGTGATGAGTATCTTGTGTCCCTGCCTTCTGACTTCAGGTGTTTTCCCTCTCGACCGTACATTCTTCTGTGAGCATCGAATCCACACACATTTGGTTTCACAATATTGCTGCAGTCAAACGAAAACTCTTAACGTTAAGAAAAGGCTGCGGTAGAGGACTCCCTGTCAGCAAGAGTGTATTGTACTTCTGATTTTGGGATTTGTTACTTTATATGTTGTGTTGGTTGGTTAAGGAACTTTAAATTTCAAACTAAAACAGCCGGATTGAGATTTTTGTTCCAACCAAATGGTTTGTGCATGTTTTAAAAAAGAAAGAAGGATGTGACAAGTAGCACCGGGAATACCGTTTGTCAAATAAATAATTACAAATCTTGTATAGTTATATTGGCAAGTTGTGTTACATATTACCAAGTGCATTCCTTGTCTTTATAATCCCGCATAAAAGATCCAAAGACAACGTTATGAATACAAATCTTTTTTTTTTTTTAAAGAGTTTGGTGTAATTTTTGTTCCTACATTCAGCAAACCAGTTTATTCAGCTTAACCCAACCGTTGGGCTCTATAAAAGGTCAAATTTTAAGTTGAAAATGGCTTCATAAATGTATGTAAATTATATAAATTGAAGAATGATTCACCTTATTCATATGTCACCTTTTGTTTTGTGACAGATCATCACAGTATGACTAGTTTGGGACAACATCTCTTTCGACATATATATATAAACAAAAAACATAATAATGCCACATGCATCGTTATTAACATATATTGAGTTGGTAAGAAACAAATGTGCTTGTTGTCACAAACTAGACATGAAGATGTGCTTACAATGATCCTGGACTGTCGGCTCACACACTTCCCTCATCACCTGGCGGTAAATCTGCTCTTTTCAAACAAAGACAGCACCCAAATTGAAGTTCTGAGGTCTCAGTGGAAAGCAGAGCTAATGCTTTTTGTGCTAGTGTTTGCTGGTGGATGACGCCGAGGAGGAGAACTGGGAGGCGGGCTTCGTCTTTCTGTGCTCTTTGAGTCTGTGTGCCTTCAGTAGTCAAGGAGTCTGCTGGAGCCCCTCTGATACGAAGCTGGCCGAGGGACGGGAAAAGCTGCCCTGCTTCCTGTGTGGCTGGTCGAAGCCGGGGCGAGCTTGTGTGTGTGTGTGTGTGTGTGTGTGTGTGTGTGTGTGTGTGGGTTGGTTGGACCGATATGGATTTCCGAAGACATCCAACGTTTTGTGCCAGTATATAATAGCTTTTAAATGGATTAAAGATTCTTGAAACTTCTCAAAGACGCATCCTTACTATCATCAAAGCAAGTTTCCTGTTTACGGCATTTGTCTTTAATCCGAAAATGTAATTCCCGGGAAACCAATGTCGGTCCATCCATTATGTGTGAAGCTTGTGTGTGTGTGTTTGGGACTCAGTTTTCTGTTCTTTTGTCCACTTTCTTTTTCCAGTTCAGAAGCTCTCGACGAAGCTGCAGGGGAACAGGCCGGTCTGTCCTGTCCGCTGCAGGGTGCCTTTGTACCAGCCGTCGTCCCTCTTCTTGTGGACAAACACAACGTCCCCTTCCCGCAGCTCGATCTCCGCCTCGCTCTGGGGAGGGTAGGGCACCACCACACGATACCTGCCACACACAGACACAGCTGCTATAACACACACACACACAAACACACACCGCCGTGGACAACATCGCATGCTGAAAGCATTTAACCAGTGCAAGTATGAGGACAGCAGTGTGAATTATGGGTAAAAGGAAAATATCGACTCCGGCGTTCTCTGGAACCTGTCAATATGTTTAATGGATTATGTGAATTTCTCTCTCTCTCTCTTTCTCTCTCTCACACACTCTTACACACACACACACACACACACACACACACACACACACACACACACGCAGAAGGAGCAGAGTGAGAGGTTTGGTGCGGTAACCAGTGCTCCCAATACATCAGCATCCTGCTCCCGGCAAAGTACATACGAACATTAAATCCTTCATTCTTTTATGGCCTGTGACATGAAGGGACTATAAGTGTGTTCCTGATTGTGATTGTGCATGTGTGTGTGTGTGTGTGTGTGTGTGTGTGAGAGAGAGAGCCGTGCTCGGGTCTTTAAAGCTACGCATTATCAAGCTCATCATCATTTATTTCTGTGTGGTGGTGTGTTCGCCCACCTCTCTCGTGACAGGGGTTTGGGTTCAGGCCGGAGGGCCATCAGAGCGTTGACGGCGCGTGTCGCCGGGGGTGACATGGGGAAGTTGGTGTCCAGGGAACCGGACTTCCTGTGCAGGGGCTCCAGCCCAATGGCCCCCGCCATCTCACTCTCGATTGGACAGGAGCCGGCTCGCCCCTGCGACGCCATCGGACAGGAACCTGAGCGGGCGTGGTGGTGATGGTGGTGAGGATGGTGGGCGGGGTCGGTCAATGAGGGGTCGTGGGTGGGCGGGGAGGAGGGCGGGGAGCGAGGCTTCTTCTTGGCTGCCGCCCCCGACAGGAGCTTTAATAAACCACCTGCTTTCCTCTCCTTCTGATGACGGATGAAGAGGATGAGAGCGATATAAGAGGAGATGGCGAAAGAGGGAGGGGCAAATAAACACAGACGCCGGTGAGATGTACAGGAATGTGGGTTTCATAAAGCCGATCTTGAAAAGAGACAAGAGTGTTATGAACATGGGGTTTGTCTAAACAATAGCTCAACAGAATATTTGCCTTTTCTTTTCTTTGAATACAAAAAAAAAACAAACCACAGAGCACAAATGCACTCCTGACACCTTAACCAAAAAACACATTTATGAAACAAATAAAAAAAATAAGTTCCTGTTCACAAGGAATACCACAGATAATAGAAGCACATGTGTTTTATCAGAGTGGAGGGCAGTAAAGCAATGTGAGCAATGTGAGTCCCTTTAATATTCACATTTAATGTCTTTTTTATGCTGCTGTTTGGTGCTGTTTATTTTGGAGACAGTGAGGTCACTCGTTTTGCCTTCCTTTAAAAGGAATAGTTCAACATTATGGGACGCACGCATTTGCTTTTTTTTCAGGAGGTTAGATGATTAATTTCACCTCCCATGTCCGTACGCTGAATGTTGAGCGGGAGCTGGGAGAGAATTAGCTTAAGATAAAGACTTTAGATAAAGTTACACGCTGTGTCTACAGTTGATTCATCCACCCAGTACTTCTGTGCAGTATATCTTTACATTTCTGTTTGTCTATGCATCAAACAAACATGATGGTAAGTGAGTGGAAGGCAGATATTTTTACTTTTTCAATGTTTTTACGTGAACCAGTGTATACTGACACATAATTGTATGGTGGAGCTGAGACTACAGAGCGAGTTCTCTGGGTCTCCCGGTCACGGGAAACCCAAATCAAAACTACCGCATTGGTCACTAATGTTGCCAGATTTGTAAATTATAGGGGAACACACAGATAGTTTGCATCTTTAGAGAGTCCTTCACATGGCAATGTGATGTGGGCTGTTTTCTAAGAGCAAAACAAGGTGAAGTAAACTATCACGTCGAAGTGAAAGAGGCAGCTTGACTCTTTTCTGCTTCGACCTCCTGACCTTCTCAGAGAGAAGAATAGGAGTAGTTACGACTCTGATACGGAGAAAAAAATCATTAACATAATGTTCGCAGCATGAATGCCGGCTCAGCCGCCGTGCGTACTTTGAACAGACGGGCAGCAAAGTGGTCGGTAACGACCCTTCAAGCTGATTACATGTGCGTCTACCGTCTACGGTGGCGGTTTTAAGAATAACCTCTATTGATTATAGAGAGAGTGAAGGCAGAGCCACATTTTTCCCTTCATGCCTCATTCATGCTTGATAATGGAAAGGCTGCACCACACCGCCCATTCAGTCAGACTCTTTGTGATAGCAGGAGCACAAAGCAGTTATCTCTCTTCTGCCACTTGGCCTGATTTTACAGTTTCAGTCGTGACGACGTGGATCAATACCGAGCATGCCGGAGCATAATTACATTCTTTTTTTTTCTCCAGGAGATGCGTGGAGCCTCCATATCAGCCTCGTCTCTTCCTGAGCCATCTGTTTATTTCATATACATGCGGCTGCCGGATCAAGCATCACATTTGTTTTTCCATCAAGTGCCGTCTTTCTGATGCCGTGATGGACAGTTGTCACGGCAACGGCATGGACTCGCAAACGTGAAAGCAAAAAAAAAAAATTGAAATGAAAAATCCACACTGGATGTTTAGCTGTGAGGAAAAGACTCTTCAACAGTCGAGTCACAGCAGGGGGTTCGGAAACTTTTTGTGAGCCGGTGCCGTTTTTTCACTTTCTTTTAATCAGTGGGCCATTTCAACATAAACGCTGACTTTACGTTGTATTATGACACGTTACTCTCCAATGGATCTGTAATTGTATTCCATCCATAACCACAACATATACATAGCAACATTTAAAAGGTTGGAAAAACGTTTTTTCTTCAATAATCAGGACCTTGTAATGAGCACTTTATAAGCAGGCTTGTGAACACAACCACATCGAAGTCGAAATCATTAACCCGACCAACCTTCCACCAATCTTGTTCATCAGCAATAAACTTAAACACATTCTGCAAACAAGGCAACGAGTACGAGCCAATCAAAGGCAGAGGAGGGCAGGTCTTCACAGAGTGCGGGTGAGGAAAAACCCGTGGTGTAAATAACAGGCCGTTAACTGCCATGGCGCTGAAAGAGGAGACTTGGCAAGCAGAGAGAAGATGTTCTGGTATAGTTATGAGAGATATCAGAGGCTGAGGTTCAGGTGTTTGGTGTATGTTTGTGTGCGCTCTCAGCTTCCACCGCCTGAATGCGTAAAGACGTGTTTTCTTTGTGTTAATCACAGTTGCGTACATTGTCAGTGCCAACCTTTGATCATCGATGGTAAATGAGTTCACTCGGCTTTCTTCGCATCTCTTTTTATCTCCTGTGCTCCAGTTTCTGAACCGACAGTGAGAGCTCATCTTCAGATGATCTTTCATCGTCATCTTTAACCGTGATCTTTAATCGATGCAAAGGAAACGTTTTTAGATATATCTATATATTTATTTTGCACGTATTTTCCCGCCCAGCTGTCTCACCATGTTCTCAAGTCTTTCCAAGTGGCTCCGTAATGCAGAGTACTGAACGAGGTTTAAAGCATGCTTTATGACTGCATATATTATTATTATTTTTGTAATCTTTTAATTAATTGTTAACAGTAGTAGTTTGCTTTGTGTTTAAGTTTTGAAGCAACACATATTTGGTATATTTCCTTGATAAATGACAGACGACTTGATTTTACTAAATGTTGATCATCTAATCAGTTATTGGTCCTATAACTTTATTCAAAGTAATATTATAAAAAATGTTGAGTATACGGGACGCAAAGAGTGATCGAAGTGGGCAGAATATCATGAATACATTCAATCATTGAACCTCCAACCACCAAACACACGCTGATAAAGTACACCGTTTGACATGTGAAATACCTGATCAAAATCAAACAATTAAAAAGGCTCTTCATGAACAGTCTTCGTACAAACATGGTACAGCAAAGAAAAAACAAAGCACCAGAGAGGCTGGATAAACACTTTGACTCAGCAGAGCAAAAACAAACAGCCCTCTGACTAGCAGAGCTTCAGCGATACGTATTTCCCTGAATACAAAGACTTGATTATTTCTCACAGGATTCAAAACGTGTTGATCTAACGATGCTCACTGTCTGGAGTGTGCACATAAAATGTCCCACCGCTTTGGAAACATCGATTCCCTTCCTGTCATGCAAATACAGCCTGTTTGAATTTGAATTCGGGAGAGGGAGGAGAAGGTGGAGTGGAAACACTAAAGATGAGAAGAGAAAGGGGAGAAAAGGGTGAGATAGAGGGGGGGAAAGAGGTGGAAGAGAGGACAGAAAGAAGGGGAGGAAAGAGAAAAGGTGGTGGGACAGGATGAAAGCAAGGAAGACAAGAGAGATCAAGAAGAGAGAAGGAAGGAAGGAGGTGGGACTGAAAGCAGCAGACAAAAAAAATGAATAATTATTCCCTCTCCTCTTTCATCTGGAGGCTTAAGGGCTTAATCTGCCTCCTGTGTGTGCGTCTCGCCTGTGTTTGCGCCTGTACACACGAGTCAAAACTGCTGCTGAACCACCAGATGGCAGCATGCACTCACAATTTAATCCGTCACACACATGAACTCTATGTCAGCACTGGAGGAGTGCATTGCTCTGCAGCACACGGGCAGGGCACTGGAACCCGCGGCGTTTTCCTTCTCTCCCCTTTGTTCGCTCCACATGCTGGCACCGAAGTAACCAGCATGTACGCTGTAATGTGTGACACTTTTCTTTCATTCCGCGGACAAACGGCGCACGCCGGCGCCCATTCCTTTAAAAGCAATCACATCTCGGAAGAATCCAGTGCTGGTGTCGAGGTCGTTATGAGCTTAACCTTTCAGAGTAGGCGGAGGGCCGTTGAGCGACTCAGGGTTCACGGCACAGTGTCTGTCCACCCCCTCAAGCTAATTACTCTCTCTTTACTGCCGCGCGTTCAAGAATCTTTAAATTCTTTGAGATATAGAATGTGAAAGGAAAAAAAATGGATCATGGCAACTCCATATTTTTCTGGATTTGTATCGCTATCATCGAAACTCAAAGCTGCCAATACCTTTTAGTGACACATAGTTTCTCGAGACATTTTGGGACTCTTTTCTGGACCTGTTGAAATTCTACAGGCTCTTCTGACAGCGTTTAGGTTGGCAGCTGCGCCTGCATGGGCAGACTTCTTGGAAACACTCTACAGACACATCTCAATGTCCGACATGATATGTGTCTGTGATGCTGGCTGCGTGCGCTCCAGACAGTGTGACAGTGTGTCGAACAGAGATTACTCTCACTGTGTCTGCCAGACAGTTATCATCGCTGGTTCATCGTTTCCTCTGTAACAAAGCCTGACTCTGTGTAGCCTCATCGCCACCCTGACTTCAAACCTGCTGTTTCTGCTCTGCCGAGCTCAAAGCCACAAAGGTAAGTGCTGTGAACAAGGCACAGGCTGAATTCTTCATGAGGGGAAACTATGATTCCATATTTTGGGACTGAGACTGACAACAGTTGATGATTTGTGCCGATACTCAGAATCTTGAAACGAGATCTCCTGAGTTACTCCGGAGATGGATTATTTTTTTCCCACCAGAATCGTTATCTTGTCAGTCAGTAAAAGCTTCCGAAACAGCATTTAGATCATAATTGGAAGCTACAACTACAGCCAAATCCATATTGAGAGGTTGTTTTTGAAGGAGAGCAGCGGCTCATTCAGTCTGAGCAAGGCAGGTTGTCATTTCCAAGCATTCAGAAAACAAAGTCGAATGAATTTGAGATAACAAAAAAAGAACAACGTAGTCTTTTTACTTGTGATAAGAAACATCAGAATGACAGTTGGATCACTTCAACTCTACCTCGTTCCAACTTTCAGGAGACGTATTCAGGATACGAGTATCAAACCTGATTCCGGTTCAAGCCATCTTTGAGTGTGACGATGTAAACAAGGCCGCTGCCTGCTGTTCCATAGTCAATGAGCTGTTTGTCAGCTAGCAATAGATTAGCTGTCCCGGACAGTGGAGCCAACAGTGAAACAAATGGAGCTGAGACAGATGCAAGCTTTCGGTGCCATCCTTCACTGTCAGTGCAGCCCGATTTAACATCCACAGCTTTACCGCGGCAGATCTCACAACAGAAGATGGCATTCAGCATTTGTGCCAGACGCCCGGGTGAGTGACACTTGCTGGGGTATCAGCGGACGACTGGCACATCATACACACACACACACAACAGATTTCACACAAAGTCATGTAAAGTTTCAAAGACAAAACACCTTTTTTTTTAAAGATGATTTAGTGGTAAAGTTAATCACGTTAATTAAAACAAGTGTGGTGAGTTTCATTGAAAGGAAAACTAAAATGTCTGGAATCAAAGGAAGTAGAGGCACCATGCAATTTATCCTTTCACACGTATTATTTGTGCACTATAGCCGAGTGAGTAATCTGAAACAAGAGGGATTGTGTTCATTTAACGGAGGTGTTGACTTGCACAAACTCAATATTTCTTTTGTTACATTGAATTCCCTGCTCAAAAAACAGCAGTTGCATGGCTGGATATCGTCAGATTTCGAGCTGAAACAATTACGTGAATAACCAATTTAGTCGACTGACAAAGGTTACCTGCAAGAATTGTGATAATTGATCACTTATGTCATTTTTAAGCAACATGATCAATTGTTCCGTAGTTCTAACTTCTCCGTTGTCAGGGGTAATCAATATTTCTGTCGATCAGACATAATAAGCTATTCTAAGAAACAAAGTGGGGCTTTAGAAAACTGTGATTTTAAATGACAAATCAATTAATCCCAAAAATAATAATAGGATTAAACAATGATAAAACTAACTGTTTGTTGCACCCCTCTACAGAAGGTTGTTATCTTATATTTAATTGAAATTAAATAATAATGAAAATATAAACCCAACAGTATTCAAATTGCTTTTCTATGATCAAGAGTTTTAAAACCCCGTTTAGCCAGAATCTGTCTTCTCTTAATGTACTTGCGAGAGTGATATCTTATAAATCCCTCTGGAAAACAAGTGTGAATTTACTGCATTCAGCTCTTGATTATTCATGTGGGGAAAACAACAGAAGTTGCATGATAGAAGCAAGACATCTAATTATTCTATTAGAGGAATAGCGCTCATTGCTCTCATTTTTCCAAACACAAAAACTCTTTTGTATGCACTTCTTGGTTAATTGAGGCCACTGCTGGTGGAGATATCAGTATCTATTTGACCCTCTTGCTCATGTATCCGCAGAGGATTGTGGGTCAGAACAGCCAGCAAAGCATGCTGACTTGCATTCTGCAAAAGGAGACCGGATGCAGTGGGACATCCTGGCACTTTTGGCATAATGCATTTACGTGATATGCATTGGGACATAACAAATCTTTTTCTCTGGCATCCTAAATAGTATAATCACATGGGTATTGGAATGCTCAGTAAGAATATGGAAGTAACTTCCAACAAGAAGTTCCAGGAGTGAATGCTCCAGGCCAGGATAAACAAAGGGACAAATTAAGAGAACGGACGAAGGGCAGACAAGGATGTCACACTGCTGCTCTTGGCCATGTTGGGATTTGTAAAATACCGGAGCAGTGGCTTTTCCAAACGCCCCCTAATTTGCATGGAATACTTGAAAAGAGCGCTCCTTGGGGTGGTGTACATGTGGCGAGTTCACCTGCTGGCATAGGTCGCAAGCACTCAACAGTGTTTGTGTAATTACTCACTGACTGAGGGGGGGGGAGACAAAAGATCTGCACTGCAGCTTTAAAAACAAACGTCAATAATAATAATAAGCTCCCAGCTAAAATGTGCTTTCTTAGTTGTTCGCGAGGACGAGGCTCACCTTCTCTGGTTTAGGTGCGATGACGCCCTGGGTTGAGGCGTGGGAGGGGCCCGGCGAGGGCAGCTGCAGGGGGCTGGCCGGGTCCCCGTTGAGGAGCGCCGCCGACACGTTGGGAGGTGTGAGGCAAGAGAGAGGGGATGAGAGGGGGAGGAGGGGCCTTGAGGCGGGAGAGGAGAGGGGTGAAGGTCCCGGAGACACCATGGAATGAGGACGACCCGATTGGCCGGAGCAGCGCGAGGGGGAAGAGCTCTGAGGACGCAGCGGGGAGAGGGCCACTGAGGGGCGCTCGGGGCTTCCAGCAGGAGGACTGTGGACTAAAACAGACAAAAACACATGTTTGTTATAAGTGAAAGAACACTTATAATAAGTGCGGTCTTCACCAGCCCTGAAAGGGAACATGCCAATGTTTCTGGAGCACTCAATATTTAAAATAATCTATGGCTTTAGTATGTGGGTCTAGCAATATCATAAAAATGCACTTAAAGACAGTGCATCTGTGGTCTGACTAAAACCCACAAACCAGGGCAAATCTGAGAGGATGAGGTCCAAAATTCAAACAACCTTGCCAACATGTGAATATGCTCGATACTGTGAATACCCAGAGCTCAACACGAGGTCATAACGCTGAACGGACACCTTCTATAATGAAAAATACAGGCTGAGATGTCCTGGCTTTAAGACCGCTTTTCTCAGCCTTTCATTTCTATGAGGTCATTTAGCGCTCATGAGGATCCAAGTACACATGAATACACACTCACATAAACACAGATGCATGTGCATGCACTCGCAATAACACATTCACACACAGAGAGACACACAGGGTTGCTCGCCACCTGCTCTTCTACACTGCAGTGCTCAAGCCGAAATCCACAGAGAGGCACACTGGTCATGTGATAAAACCACTAAACGCTAGAACTATGCACATACTTTATTTTGTAATGGAGACCAGATGTGTGTGTGTGTGTGTGTCTGTTTGTGTGTATGTGAGAGTGAAAGAGGGAGAGAAAAACAGAGGGAGAAAAGAGGTGGACAGAGAGAGGCATAAAGCTCTGTCATTACGCCTCCATAAAACAAAAAGCACAGTGATGTCATTCAGCTGTGTTTCTATGTGTGTATGTGTGTGGGAGTGCACATGTCTCTGTGTGCGCGCATGTGTTTTTCTCCGTCGTGTTCTCACAGTGTGTACTCTCCAGCCTTCCAAAAGAAAGGGTCACCGTTATATTCTCAGAGGGGGAAAGAAAGCGAGCCAAGAGGAAGAAAAAGGGGTTCTGGAGAGATGAATAGACTCTGAGTGGAGAACAAGGTTGATATAATCTAGACCGTGTACGCTGTGTGTGTGTGTGTGTGTGTGTGTGTGTGCGCACAAACGGCACCACTGAGGGATCAGAGCTCTTTGTACTGTCTATGTGTGCAGACTGTATGTGCACAGTTTGTGCGTTGGGTTGCGTGACGTAATGCTGCAATTGCGCTAAATTGTCATTCGCGGAATGCTCCAGTCACTATCCTGAAATAATAGCTTCTGTTCAGTAATGAGTCAGTGGGCTTGTGTAGAGCAGGGGAAGAGAGAGTGAGGATAGATGCACTATATTTGCTCGCAAAAACAGCACCACGTACATGTTTTCGTTGCAAAATGGTTCTCAGCGTGATGGGTCCGGGTTACCACTGTCAGTTCCTTGCGAGCATACATATGACTCTGGGTTCTCTGTGTGCTTTTCTTCCAACAGTCAAAGGACATGCAGGTTAGGGTCGTCCTTGGAGCCTTTAGGGGCTTAAGACGCTGACAATATAATTGCAATGCCCCGGGTTCAGGTTGCATGTCACCCCTCATCTCTCTTCCTATGACCTCTGTCCTGTCGCTCCTATCTTCTAAAGACCAAAGTGCTTGACATAAACGCATCACAAGGTTAGGTACATCGTAGACTCAAAATGTCCTGGCGATTTGAGCTAAGTGTATCTGTTGCTCTTTTTTAAATCTTTGAATGTAGAACACTGACAAATAAGAAAATTAGATTTGAATAGGATGCATATTTTGGTCAATTTTCTTTTTTTTGAAATGAGATGCTCAAAAATCTTATGATAATATGATTTCGATGTTCAAATGTTGAACCATGTGCTGCATTTGAATGCCACTAACTGGATCTCATCCTGCTCATTCATGTTGATATTTACTAATCAATATTATGTTATTCTGTAATAAGAGACTACGGTGATGAAATGCTGCAAGATGCACTCTGCTCCTTTAAGCCTGTCAGCTGGTGAGGAGTCTTACCACACGGTGTGATATTGCAGAGCATGGCATGAAAAATACCAGACACAGACACATCTCCATGTAAGTAAATACTGTCTTTTCACTTGCTTAACATTTCTCTGGAGGGATGCAACAAGATTCACTTCTCCTTTCACATGGTCCCTTATTGGAAGGCTTTATTGTGGCTGCTACTTGTCAAGCTTTCAGTCATTTCTATCTTAAGTGCCACTTGGGGAAGAATATTATGTATAGTTTCTTTACTATGATATGTTGGGGCTGTGCCATTATGTTAATCGGGGCGCATGTGATCTGGATCGATCAATAGACTGTTAAAACAGGAATAAAACTGAAAACAAATGCCTCTGAATGTTTAATGAATCCGGTGCTGAATGATTAAACCCATTATGTGTGTTCGTAACATTGTGAGAGTGTACCGTTCTGCTTACCCAGCTGCATTGAGGTGCGAGCCTGGTTAACCGTGTGCTGACTGGAGCGCAGGCAGTTTTTCAGCTGGGCGGCGGCAGTTTGCGGCGAGGAGGCGGGGCTGGTGGTGTTCACAGAGTTTATTAGTGGGGTGGAGGGACGAGACGAAGATGGCCCCGGGGATCCTGGGGACGAGGGGTCGGAGATTTTAATACACCCACTTCCTCCTCCTCCTCCTCCTCCTGGACTGGACGATCCCCGAGAACCAGCTCCAAACGGAGCCCTGCAGAGGAGAGAGGGGTGAGGGATATGGGCTTGTCATTGAATGTTTAAACATGATACTATAAACCTTTGTCAAAGTTTGTGATTTCATTGTTATTATCTGACCGGTTGATCAGCACGACTTAATGTCTGACTGTCACATACACGGAGCTGCAGACTGCTCAAGTTTCTGTCTGCATAGTGCTGAATGGCAGAACAGTGAGCTGAACATTATTGAATCGCCGGTATTCACACTCTTATGGCTGCCCATTGACTTCCTGTCACACACATATAGAGTTATGGCTGCTTTCTGTGTGTGTGTGTGTGTGTGTGTGTGTGTGTATTGCATGCATGTGTGTACCAATAGAAACAGCAAAGGCATTCACAGATTCTTTAGTTTGACGTTTTGTATGGGCAACGCAGTCTGCTTATTGAGTGTGTTGGGCTTTTAAAGGCCCACAGAGATATAAACTTTGAAGTAACTTTTAAGACTTCAAACTATTTTATAAGAGAAAACAAACACATTAACACTACACATCATCATGACGCAACATGTATGCCGCTATAACATGTAAAACAAATCAAATGAGTCCAGGATAACTATCTAAACAAATATGATATGGAATCTGATCAATATCAAATGATGTGCGTTTGTATCAATCATTATAATAAATTCCACAACAAATATGTAAATATTAAAATTGCATTTCAAAAAGGCTATTTGGCAGCCTGTGTTGGTCTAACTCAACAATGTATGCGTGTGCCTATGTGTGTGTGTGTGTGTGTGTGTGTGTGTGTGTGTGTAGGCATCTTTGGCAGCCTCTCATTATCATATTGAAACATTTCTGAGCTGCACTGCAGACAAAGGAGGGGGGAGAGGTAAGGAAGGGGGAGGGATGGAGGGAGAAGAGGAGAGGAGAGTATGCTTGTGTAAAAATAACAAATTGCCTCTCATTTGATTACTGGCCTGTCCTTCTCTCTCTCTCTCTCTCTCTCTCTCTCTCTCTCTCTCTCTCTCTCTCTCTCTCTCTCTCTCGCTCTCTCTCTCTCTCAGATTGCATAACTGCAGAATAAGAAGCAGCCATTCATATCAAGTGAAGAGGGACACCTGCTGTTTTTGCTGCCGTTTCATCTCTTTGTACCATTTCCTCATACGGCTCACTCTGTTGCTTTCTCTTACTAGTATCTTCCATTTCAATTTCTTTCCATCTGCATTGTCTTTCTCCGCCCCATTCAGTCTTTTACGCTTTCCCTCCACTCAACCTTCTTGTCTCTCCGACAGTACCAGAGATCTTTCTTTTCATCCTCTCATTATCTCTCTTCCTCATTTTAGATTTTCTTCCAATTTCTGTTATTCCAATTCTCTTTAATTTTCTTCCTGTCTCCCTTTTTCTTTGACTGCATCACGGAGCAGAATACAGATTAGATGAACAGCCACCGCAAATGTTTTCACGCATACAGGAATAATGGGGGTAATTAAATAGCCACATATGATTTCAGCACACTCATTTTTCTGCTTTATTTGGTTTTAACAGCTATGAGTAAAAGTGTTTTGGATGCCAAAAGTAACGATGATGATGATGATAATTATGATGATGACAATGGCGATCGACACTGAGTATTCCAAAGGCAGAGCCGGTATGAACTAACTGCTGCTATGTGTGTTTCCTTTACATCGAATTGTAAATACTTCAGGATCGATATGTCTATAATTTTCTTAATTCTAGTTAAAAGTGAAATCAGTGATTTGAACAAAAAAATATTTTTCCGGGAGGGATAGATGGATTAAACTGACGTCACATGTTTTTCTTTCATTCAAATTAATACTGCAAAAACTGTTTTTGTTTTTGTTTACTCCTGAAAAAAGCTCAGAGTTCACAGTCGTTTCCAGATAAGTACTTCTCAGAATATGCTGTCGCTTCTGTGACCAAATAATTTTGGTCGTTTTGGTGAAAGCTAAATCTTGACAGTGCACCGTGTGGAGCAGAGGCTGAAGCAAGAAGAATACAGTATTCTGCCGTTGTGCCTTCACCAACTCAAACCCTAAAACAATATTTGGGCGTGCCTTTGTGACAAGTGGCAGCGTAAGTACACAGAGTACAAATACATGCCATAACAGGTAAATTACACTGCTCAGTCTGATTTGTACGTTCAGTTGAAGCCAGGACATGATCACGAAACATTACAAAGCGACTACGCTAGCACTGCCATTGTGTGACAAAATAAGGGGCCTTAGTCTGATTGTACTGCACTTCTTGTGTTCCTATGATTAAATGACAAGCGGAACAAAGCTTTGCAATACAAGCGCCAGATGAAAACGACAAGCACTGCAGAAGAAGAAGAAGAAGCTCCCTGACCCACCCATCAGTCCTCTCGCCTGAATGACTTAGCTAAACTTACACTAACAGTGCATTACAATTGCAGCAGGTATGGATGGAGAGGAACACCTGGACAGCACATGTGGTTCCTGTCCCTTTTCCATCTTGGGCAAAGGAAGTGATATACTGTACTATAACTGCACACCACCAACATGCCTTGCTTTTATCTGGATGCTGTGATGTTCCTAGGAAGCTCTGACACCACAATACCCTCCAACACCTCCCCTCGCCCAATCCTGAGCTCACTGACCTGGACACAGGGGTGACGTAATTTCCCGGGAAGACACCAGAGGCAGCAGTTCTCAGTGAGGTGCCTTTGAACCACCCGTCTTGACACTTCTCTGTCACCCGATACATCTCTCCTTTCCTAAGCTCTAGCTCGTCAGCCTTCTGGGGCTTGTAGGCGTATAAAGCCAGATATCTGTGGAACAAAGGCAACAGTCAAATTACAAAATCATTACGAGTCAGCAGGAAATCTTGAGAAACTGTTCACCAAATACCAATTATCTCCAATGTGGATAATATGAATTATGCAAAATAAACGCAAAGCCCTTACAAATGCAAATAAGTGAAGGGATAAACAAATGAATTAGCAAATTAATCCTTTAAAAAACAAGCAGACGTTTCTGTCATTGTGTTAAGATCGGAGGAGAGAACCTCATATTTCAATGCTCTTTAACTTGAATCAGAGAGCAAATAACTCCTCTGGTATCGAGGAAATGACTCAAGAATATTCATGACACTTTCCTCTTTTGTTATCCAAAACAAGTTTAAATTCTATTGTGGGACAGTGGGATTACAAGAACTTTCCTCAATTTCTCTATTTACAAAATGAAAAATAAGACAAAAGAGGTGTTAGTTTACGCATCTTATTTATAGTTGTTAAACTGAGATGTACAGCCGCCGGACCAATAAGGGAATGCACACAGTTGATGCTTTATGAAACCACCAAACTATATTTTGATGTACAATAGTATTTGTCGGCCTAAAGAGAGGAACTGTGGAGGTTGATCCTCCCACCATAAAACATCTATTTCCCGAGAGTGGGAAAGGAACTGTAAATATGAGGGCTTGTTTTAGAATATCTGTGATTGATCTTATTTAGCATCTAAAACCACAAGAACTAAATAACTACCAGTTAAGTTGTGTTTTTATCTTAACAACTAAACTCATTCACACAGTTTAAGTGATGATAACAGTTAATAGGACATTTTGAGATGTAATAGATATATTTTTTTCAGTCAAGAACACTAAACTAATCTTTTGCCACAGTTGAAATGATCTGAGAATACATTCTCTTTTACAGTAAGGACCTGGTTCTTAGTCAAACTCAAATGAGGCCTTTGGCTATATTTAAGTATGGAAATCATTAAATATGTTATTATCACTACTTTTTAAATTTTTATTCAGATATCAACAGACCAATTTCGATGAGCATGTTAACCAGGATCAAAGGCTATTATGTTGCAATGAATTGTGAACTATAACACATAAAGTTTCAGACTCACATAAAATCCGAGATGCATGACTGCTTTATTATTGTAGCCTGGGATTAATTATATTCTCAATGAGAATTCAAGTCATTGAGGCTGAATGAAGGATTGCTCCCTCCCAAATGATACGCTATACCATCAATGGGTAATCAATATGTCTTGGTTTACCTGCCCACTAACAGGTAAGCTGATAAATGTCGTGCTTAGCATCTTAGCTTATGTGAATGTTTGCACGCGCATTCTATCTACGTTAACATATAAACGAGTGTCTGGTCGTGTCGCTGGGAGACATTCGTAGTACGGAGAGTCAGACTCCGACAGAAGACGACAAGGCCACAGAGTAAACAAGCCCTATATGCGCTGCCTCCCCCGTTGCTATGGTAACAGATGTGGGGACCATCTCCCATCTCCCCATGGCAACAGGAATAGTTGCCAGGTCAAGATGGAAACGTCCGACCTCATCAGTAGAACGAACCCTACACCGGACGTCTGTGTGTGTATGTGTGTGTTTGTGTGTGAGAGCCTGTGTGTGTGTGTGTGTGTGTGTGTGTGTGTGTGTGTGTGGCTACCTGGCACGGCTTGGAAGGTGATATTACTGAAGCTGACAATGTTGCATATTTGACTCGCATCCTGCAGGAAGGCCACCAGTTAATACCAAACAGCCGGGCTCTCGCCAAAACCGCAAAACCTACTAACCTTGGAGAAAGTAATTACTGACCAAATGTCCTCACTTTTCCAAAAATATCCCAACATGCCCTCCCAAGGTCTACAACTCAAATTGGTCCGCACAAGGATGGATGTACCAGAGCGCAAACACACACTCACCTTGAAGATACCCGTATCTTTCTGGCAGTTTACCTGCTAGATTAATTGCGAGGTAAATTATAGAACAGTCTTGCTCAGCGCTGGCGCCTCACCAACCATCTGGATGTGACTACTGAGGTTACATTTCCACAAGAATTTAATTGTGTTTGTGAGTGTGTAAGGTGTTTGTTTCCGTTCTTGATCCATTCAGGAAATGATCAAACTGTGAAGTAATTTAAGTCAATAGCAAAGCTTCCAACAGCGGCTTACGAACGCCCACTTTGTTTGTCTTGAGTACTCACACTGAGTCATATTACCCATCTATTGTAATATTTGTTGGTATTGTCTGAAAGTTTTGGCAAATTTGGAGAGCGAAGTTTAGTTGATGGGGGGTTTAGGATGCCGATTATGTAATTACAACATCCGCTTCTCAGTTATTTTTTGCATGTGATCCCCATCTCTGTCTCTCTCTGCCCTCATTTCCTGTCTCTCCACTAACAAATAAAGTTAAAACTCCCAAAAAGCTGACACAACAAGCACTGTTAGCTGCATATATTGTTCACTAAAGTTATATCCAGTACTGTATGTGTTAGTAGGGACTAAGCACCATATTGAAAATGTTTTTTATAACAATACATACATAACAGGCTGTACTATGAAATGCATAATGCAAGGGATGACTGTGCTGTTGGAAGCCTAGTTATGAAACACTGATGTGTAAGAATCACACAGCTCAGGGAATGGTGTGTGACTGTATTTTTTCTTTCTGAGGGGGATTTGATCCTTGACCAGTGGAGGAGGAAATGTGGTTGCAGAGGTGGTGGAACATGGCCAATAACTCTGGGCACAAAAGAGGAAATATTTTTAACGCTGCCAGGAGGCGGGCTCAGAAATCATGTTTGGATCTCAGGCGAATATCCACTCGGCCGGAAAACAGAATGGGTGTTTGGAAGTAAGGAGGCCCTAAAAGACCTGGCCGCAGGTGGGAGAGCTGACGGCACCCTGGGGTGTACTCACATGTTGAGTGGCAGCTGAACCTTGGCATGGGCCAGCAGCTCAGAGGTTATGGAGGCCACTTTGGGCGGCACCAGCACCCCTGCCAAGGATGGAGATGGACCCGGGTGAAACGCATCCTACAGACACACAGAAAGATACACACATACAGATCGAGTGCTTTCCATTTAACATAAAACATTACTTACAATATGTGCCAGAAGCCATTCCAGTTTTTCAGCATGCGTCCTGGGTATTATTCAAAAGCACATTTAACCCAGGTGTAAATGCAACCAGAGGCAATAAATGTAAAAGCAATGTGTCTCCAGCTTCCAGCTGTCAGAAACAGGAATGCTGTTAGTCACATCCAACTGTCAGTGGAGGTGATTGGGGAATAAGTTAATAAAATCTCCACTGGAGAGAAGTAGCCAAGGTGAACTCTGGCTCGCAAAACGTACGTACACGTGGTGTACTGCATATACTCTTTATGTATGCTCAGAGCCTGGCCAAGAAATAATATATTGGCTGATCTGTATCAATGTAGATATGTTGGCATATTGCATTGACATGACTTTTTAGATCAAGGGCAAACACAAATTGAGAATAAATCGCAAGGTCCAGGTATATTTCCAGTAATACTTCTGTACTTTGACTTAAATGGGCAGTGTGTAGGATTTGGCAGCATTTAACTAAAACTCATCCCGTCTGCCAACTAGGTATGACATTGTGGCCGATACAAAAATGGCAATGGCCCAATCTAGAGAGTTTGTTCTCTCATACCATCCATCTAGATCTTAAACTCCTCAGATTGCTTTGGTCCCCTTTGAATTTGTCGGCTGTATTTGTTTTACTTTGAATAATCTCCTAAACTGTTTGTGTTGTAATGTGCTTGTCTGCACTTGTTTTGTGATCACTTTATCAAACAGTTAAAATACATAAACACATAAAACCAATGTTTGATTTGTCGATACTGTAGAAGCATAGCAGCCGGCGCCAAGACAAGGTCCCACTAAACAGTTTATAAGGGAAACATCAAAACAGTTATCATTTTTAGATGATTATGCACAAAAGAAAACATTGCATTAACCAAACAGCTTATCCTATTTAGGGTTGCTGGAGCCGATCCCAGCTGACATTGGGCACACATATAGAGACACACAAGCATTCACGCTCAATTTGGAGTCTCCAATTAACCTAAACTGCATGTCTTTGGACTGTGGGAGGATGCTAGAGGATGCCGGAGAACCCGGACAACATGCAAATTCCCTTGCTGTAAGGTGGCAATGCTAGCCACTACACCAGACGGACATCTTATATTACATTCCTGCGACGAGACCCAACTAAATGCTACACACTGTTCCTTTATGTAAAAGTTTTTCCTTGTAATAAAGTATTTTACATGTATCTCTACTTCCCTATTTGAGGATCAAATTACCACCACTGCGACATACTCTAATTATAGTGTGTATGTATATATGTGTGTGTACCTGGATGCGAGCTGCGGCTCTGGGGTCAGATGAGCTGATGAGGACCGGGTGGGAGATCTCCATACTGTGTCTGTTGTTCAGCTGGGCGGCCCTCTGGCTGACAGACAGCGCAGAGAACGAATGCCTCTTCTTGGCGTTTTTCTTCCCCTCGCTTCGCCGATGGCCAGAGCCATTTCCATTGGACGGGGAAGCGCTAGGGGAGGGGCCAGGAGTGCAAGGCCCCAACGGGGCGGGCCCGGAGCTCGGACCAGGAGCGTTAGTTGTCGCGGGCTTGTCGATCTCCATCAACTGCTTGCCCGTTTCATTTAACTAAGAGGAGATGAGGAGGAGAAGCAGGTGTGTGACAGAACAAAAGAAGGAAGGAAGAGAGGAACAGTTCAGGTGTTAGATTTAAGTCCTCTGTGGTTCACATCCATAACAAGATCTCCACTACTTTCCTCACTTGTTCTTGTTGGCAGCTTTTCAAAAGCCAGCAGCATAACAATCATCACTTACAACAGCTGGTCCAGCGAGCTTCCGTGTACACACAAACACCCACACATAACATAACCAAACGCGAGTCAGGATCGTTCTTTCTTTCATCATTGTGGTGTCATCTCATTTTATTCTTGATTGAAATCTGATACAGTTATTTTGTGAACATATGATATAAGTCCCCCTTCTTTCAGTACAGAGTAGTGTTTGATGGTTCTCCACTTAGGTTTCTCTTTAAGAATTTAAGAACAAAAGTAATTTACACTCTCAAATACGACCCAATCTGCCAAATTGAATGACCAAATCCCTAATTTAACAATTAATTAATCAAAAAGATCCTTGACACACAAACAACACACACACACACACAACATCCACTACGCTCTTTAACTACCAATCGGCTCCACAAAAGTGGGAAAAACTCCCCGTTGTCAGCAGAAAGTCCACACAAGTTGCTTTGGGTGAACACGTCAGCTAAACACATATTGCGCGATCTTTAATAAACTAAATGTCTCGCATTTTGTATTTGTTGATTGCAATGTTTCAGATTTAATATTCTGTCAACTTTGTATATATGGATATGTGAATGTCTGCTGATGATGCACAATTCAAAACAGAGTGACCGGGAACTTAAAGACCAAGCAACACAGTGAGGATTTGTGCAACACGCTGCATATCAAACAATAGCAATGTGCTTGTAACCTGTCATCTCACCCGTTTCTAATGAGGAAGTTTAGCTTTATTGTGTTTTTATCCTCAAAAATTATAATTGCATGTCAGGACTGGGGGATTACGGTCTCATATTTACTTTTATCATCACCAAATACATGCAAGAAATAAGCATTCCTTCTAGTGCAGAGTACACAATTAGGTATTTGTATCTAATGGTCTGCTCACAGCGCTGGATTTTAATAATGTGGTGGGCGTTTTTTTGAATTTTTTTTTATAATCAGACATTTTTCATGAATAAAGACCTCGTTTAAGGTAGCAGAGAGCCCTCTGTTACTGCATGTTTCTGGTGGGTTTTCGTGAGATGTGCTAAGTTTGCCAGGCTCTGTAACAAAGCGCTGCTGATTGGTGTAAGTGGAGCTTGTGCCATTCAGAGTTTCAGTTTGCAATTTGTTGACGATTTTGAAAGAGGTGGCAGAGCAGACAATGCATCAGTTCAGTGAGGTTTGAAATTGTGAGTAAAAAAAAAAAGACTAAAAGAGAAAAAAGGTAGACATTTCATTTTCTATTCCCTAGCATCAGATTCAACATGTCACTTGTAAAATCCAGTATTCTCGCAGTTTCATATCTGTGTCTTCTAATTTCATGAGGACCATCATCTAAAACAGGTGTGGGCAATTAATTAAAGAGGCCACATGAGGAAATGGTTCCGTCCATTGTGTTACTTACAAACTTAATTAGAGCTGCTACTGGTAAGAATACATGTTACAATAAGGCTTGAAAATAAGTCAAAAATGTCATTATATTTTTGTAACATTTCTTTCTAAAAAATGTGTCTATTGGCATAGTGTTAGGGGCCCACTGCTTTCTTTATCTGTGCAGATCATTCACAGTCTGTGGCGCTAAAGAGATCAGCTCATTTCTCCCTACCTGCAAACAAGAAATGTATCACTAATGTCTTGCAGGTCACTTCTAGCACTACTACTAGCTGCCATTACAGACTGTAATTCCATAAACCGTATCAGCCAGCTATATAGCGGATACTTGTTTGTGGCATGAAAGGATGGATGTTCCATATATGAGCTATCACAATATTGTGCCAAAGTATGTTCTGCCCTGTGGCTGTAAGCACATCTTGGTTGTAAATGTGAAAACAGTCGGTGTGTTTGACAATTATAGAGATTCGCAGTAGTTTGGGTGGGCACAAAAGCCGGCTGGCGCTCATTAATTCCGCTCACTCCAACACTCACACTGCTTCTCAATGTTCCCGAACTACCTGCTGCTTGCAATTTAACTCTCTCCACCTCCCCTCCCACATTCAGCAGTGCCATTTGGTGTGGTTTCAAGATTCTTTTTTCTTCTTTCATTTATGCGCTCATCTTCATCCATGTTGTATATCTCAGGCTCTGCTGAGGGGGTTTGTGAGCTCAGGAATAGTCTGTGTAGAGCTTGTTGAGATTTGTTCCAGAGCATCAATTGAGCAGACGCTGCCAAATTGAAACTAATTGTGAAAAGAAATAGTTAAAAGCTCTGCGTGAATGTTTAAAGTTAATGGATATTACGTTTGAGGCGAACTTTTATGACAGATGTTATATGAAAATATAAAACATTAAGGGGTGCAACATTCTACGTGGCGCTTTATGCACACTACATGAACACCAGAGGGAAAGATATTTCTCCGAAAATGCCTCAGTGAAAGTCTTAATGACGGAGGATGCTATCTATCATTACCTCTGCACACCGTGGGCCGTGTTCAACACTTGTCTCTACAGAGTAAATGCAAATTTTACACCGAAAGTATGTATTAAATGATCTCAGTGAGCTCTTACAGGGCAAAGTCACTAAGATACTGTGGGTCATTGAACTTGGCCTTTGGACCACAGTCGAACAATGTGCACACAGGGACAATAACTAACAGAGTAACAAAAAAATAACTAAATCTTCATCTTTAGCCCTCTAGCACATTTACATCGTAATCATGTCTGCTTAGCGTAACCCCAAACTCCTAAACAATCCCTGGAGACAGAGTCGAGCATTTCTTACTGTGTGTGTGTGTGTGTGTGTGTGTACACCGCCGACCCGCCTGGGCTCAGTGTTGGTGATGTTGCATTTCCATATTAATAGATATGCTAATCAAAGCCAAATCATATGCTAATAAGCATGATGGATTGATGCTGCAGAAACAACCCAGTTTGCTCTCATGGGACGGACAAGGAACACACGCACGCACACATGCACATATACAAACACACACATGCACGTATACAAACACACACATGCACATATACAAACACACACATGCACATATACACAACCACACACAACCACAAAGAAGGTCAGCGAGGAAACATACTTGGTTACTCCTTAACATAGTATATGAAAACCAATCAAGTAACTCTTGTGCTTGAATACCAGTGTGTGCCTCCACATACAAACAGCAGTCACACACACACACACACACACACACACACACACACACACACACACACACACACACACACACACACACACACACACACACCAGGTCCACCACTATTATAGTGCCCGGTCATGCTGCAGTAAAGAAGACAAGGGTGTGTGTGTGTGTGTGTGCGTGCGCCTGTGTGTGTGTGCGATAGAGAGAGAGTGAGAGAGAGAGAGAGAGAGAGAGAGAGAGAGAGAGAGAGAGAGAGAGAGATGTTGTTAAAAGAGACAATTCTTCTCTTGGCGCTTTTGGCAGAAGGAAATCTCCAAGGTCATCTATTCCGTGTTTAGCTATCTCTTCTCTGGGCTCTGTGTCTTTTGGAGGGTGGCTGCTCTCCCCAGGTAATACTAAGACTCGAGCTGATGAGCTGAGCTGATATCTGCACTGCGAAAAGGGTAAGCCAGCAAGATACATGCATGCTCATGCACACACACACACACACACACACACACACACACACACACACACACACACACACACACACACACACACAAGCAGTGGCAGGTGTGTGCCAACTCCCTCCTGCTGCAGTAAGATGCATAAAATGAAACAGGGAGAAAGACATAAAAAGGAGACACATTCATGCTGAGCCTGTCGACCTGTTGCATGAATAAACCTTGGATCCGCTCAGAGCCATCCACCCTCAATTCAAACTCTTCGAAGCTAATATCACATCCACCTGAATGCACTACAGCACCCCGAGACTTATACAGCACACTACAACCCACTCAGCACACCCACCCAACGTCAGGTGTTGTGTAGTATTTTTATAACAACACCAGCACCACGTTTCCTCATCAACAAACAGATGCAAACCCACCCAGAACCCAAAGGAAACCAACTCCAAGTACACCCACACCCATTCAATCCAGCAACAAGTGCCAACATCTAACTAAACTCACAATCAATACCTTAGTTTTTTGTTAGCTAATGTAATTATTCAATGGCAGTTTAATTAATGTTTATATCCAGTATGTACAGTAAAGACAACCACCAGACAACAGAGACATGCTGATGCAAGAGAAAGAGCAACTGCTCCCTCCGGCCAACCATTCGCTTGCTCTGTGCGCGCAGAGAGGAGGTCGGGGTAAATGGAACGGTCGAACGATCCACTTTCACTTAAACGAGACCACTGAGATGGCACAGCAGGGGCCCCGATGCAGAGGGCTCCAACAAACAAAAAAAAAACAACACACGGCCGTGTGGCAAAAAAGTTGGACTTGGTGCATATTTTTTGATTCACTTCCTGATGTCCAAGAGAGATGGCTTAGTTATGTCACTGTATGTAATGCCTTTTCTGAGTTGTCTCCTCAGAGTGTTTCAAACAGCTGTTCAGTGTTTCACCCTCTGAAAAGACTTGCAGAAGCTTTATTCCGACGGGACTTCTGGGTTTGTTCCTCTGTTCCCTTTAACAACATGCACCCGCCATCCCTTTGCATTGTTTCACCCGGCATTGTTTTTGTAACAAACAGTAGCATCCGCTATAAATTTTGCGACTGCCAATAATTTTACACACTTCTCACGCAATTTGTTTTACTTTGTTGGCGTCCATATCATCTGCAAACCCCTTATCACCAATTGATGTGTCCAGATAGTAACCCAAGCAGTCCGCATTCAATAGACAACTGATAGAAGAGGTACTTTATATCCAGTAAGACAAGCACAGATCAGCAGATGCCCAGCTGAGCCCTCCTCATTAAAGGTCCCCCTGTATACACTCACCACACAGACACACCCACACACACACACACACACTCTCGACATGCCCCCGTACCCCCGCTGTGCCAGAGTGATGGAGTGCTCTAAATTATTGATGTATCTCTATCTAATAGCAACCCCTGTGTGTCTGTGTGTGTTTGTCCGGGGCCTCTCTCAGTCTACGGCTTAATCACCATCACCTAAGAGAGACGTTTGGTCAAACAGCTAATTTCAGGGATATGACTAGATAGCCAAGAGTCCAATCCTGTGCAGGCAGCAAGCCAACCCAGAGAGAGAAAGTGTTTGGAGAAGGCAGGATGATTATAGGATGGGAAAATACAAAATAAACGCTCCATACATGAACAGAACAGTGATTTATTTGTACAGATGTGAATATCAACAGCAATAAAATGTATGCGGCATGAAGGAAAAATCATGCCATTAGTCTCTCTCTCTCTCTCTCTCCTTCTCCCTCTCTCTCTCTCTCTCTCTCTCTCTCTCTCTCTCTCTCTCTCTCTCTCTCTAATCTCTACATTAATGATTTTCTCTGAGCTACAGTACATGAATGCAGAATGCACTACACTTGTACGCTGGATCTGGACCTTGTGAGAGTCTTATTGTCTTGACAAACACGCATACGTAGCTGTACTTCCCATTTTTAGTGCGCCTCCCGTCAAAGGTTTCATCATTTGTTTCTCACAGGGCCATTAGAGAGTCAACGTATTTACAAATTTGTGGTGATGAAAAGAGAAGAAAATCATGAACAGCAAGAAAGAAGGAAACACACATCCCTCCAGATTCCCCCAATGGCTTTTTACCGCGGTTTAAAAGCCTTCAATGTGATGCAGAGCAAATTGTGCATGCCTTTTTTTTCAGTTGCACAAGGATTAAAGTAAACTATATTTCAACCTTGACAGGCGGTAAAATGTTTGCAGTGTTGAGGGTTTTATCTTTTTACTGCAAGGAAATCCCTGAAAGAAAACTCCCCCTCTGCCGACTTTCAAACAGCATTTATAATGCAATTTATATTTCTGGGGCAATTTGAATGTTTTGGTTGTGCATTCCTTCAGATAAGTGGTCAAACATAATATTCCATCCTGACACAGAAACATCATGTGGGACCTCGCTGCAGATTAACCTACAAGCAGCATGTTATACGGAGAATAATGTACACACAATGCTGTCTGAGTTCAATTGAAATGTCTTATATTAAACATGTGTTCACCTTTTCATACTCCAGACAGTGTCCAACCTCTCCTGAACCCGGGTCAGATAGCACATGATACTCAGTCGGTCTTAGATAAAGTACGTCTGCTGACACTGAAGGACTTGAACACATTGTCATCTATCTAAATTGATTTGATGGTGATAACCAGCTCCTCTGTTACATCCTGACCTCAGAATGAGGTCAATACTCTTCTCGGCATCAAAATGTATCAAGAGCAAAGGTATGAATAATAGCAGGAGCAGTACTTTTGGTGAAAACATAACATACAACATTGGCTCAGAATACCTTTAAATTAAAGCACATTTGAAATCAGGGAGCGTTAATTGATTATTTGGTCAATAGGCTATTATTTTTGTATCCACTTTTGTGATTCATCCATTCTTAAAATAAAATCTGAATAAACCTGCTTCCTCTTGTGAATAATGAGAAAGCCAAACAACACTGATATCCATAGTTGTGTCATATTTCCACAGTTAGAGAACATGTTTTTAAACCTCCACTCTCAAAAGTAGCAGTATGATAAACGACAACCGTGTAATACTGATGTTCTTCTTGCAACAGCCCTCAGCTTTTGCAGTATTTATGCGATAGCCGGATATGTGAATAGTATGTGTGAATCGGTGTTATGTCTGTGGGTTTACCTCCACATAGAGAATGGGGAAGATGCCAATCTTGTCTCCCAGCATGCCTTCTGCCCAGTTCTCGTCCACTCGCCTGATTACTGTCAGTACCTCATCCTGGAGAGAGGGGAAATGAGTGAGACTTCACACATTGTAGGTACACCACGTGTGTCTGCATAATAGCCTTTTAGGTGATTTAGTAGTTGGTGATTTTAAAATCAACGAAATAAAATGAAAGGGTGAACTAACAGATACATGTGTCTTCTGTTTTCCCCTGTTGCTAAAACACAAGCTTTTGTTTGGAAACTGGCTAAAACAAAGCATCACAAACGCTTTGCGAGTGGCTGTTTGGCACCCGGAATGTTTTTTTTTCCTGCTACCTGGAGCTATAAATCACTGCTGATATGGTCAACTTAACACTCACAATGTGCGGCTAAAACTTTCCTCATCATTTTTATGGATTGCTCAACCAAAGAATGATGCCAAGGGTGAAAAAATAAAAATAAAAAAATGGTGTTCTTGGAAGTTGTAGCTCATTGACTACAAATTGTGCACGCGTACGCTTCCAGTTTGATAGGAAACTACTCGTTTCACTTCATTTCAGTTGCCTTCATTTTTACCATTTAATATGCTCAGCAATAATATAACCTTTTTCACCACACACACACACACACACACACACACACACACACACACACACACACACACACACACACACACGCACACACACACACACTTCATCATGAAAGTGTTTTTCCCTCTGCTGCTCCTCTCTTCACACGAATACGAAGGTCTTGGTTAGACCATTAGGGACGACAGTGATAACGCTGCTAATTCACTGTTGTGTATTAGTCATACTGAGTAATTATTTCTCACAAGGGGAAAAAATATCACAAATACTGGTTTCTGCATGACAACACGCATACAGCGCGCCGCAGGGGCACGCGTCTCAGCGTGAGTGTATGGCTTTGTGTAATCTTCAAACATTAATCTGTTGATTAGTTTAGCCCTGAAACGCAAAATAACGTGAACTTTGAATGCCTCGTCATTATCTGCTAATCCGGATGTAGAGCTCAATGTGTTTGAGACAAGGTTTCTCCTGTAGGACGATGCTTTGCTGTGATGAGTCCTAAAACACCTACAGTGAAGTGTACAGTACACCGTAATTTAATAATCTTTCTCTCTCCACAGACACACGATTACAATGCGGAGATAGAATGGATGTGCCGAGCACAAATGAGTCTGTGTAACAGCAGGCGCTAAATGATAAGCTTTGAGGAACAGAAGAACACGAGGAATAGAAATGACTGTTTACACCTTACCCGGCCGGGATACACACTTCTGAAGGAATGCGTAATCTCTCATGTTGTCCATCCCTTTCAAAGTATCATTTTAGAGACACTTTTACAAATGGGGATGATGTTTTAGGTGATTTTGGACCACCTCAGCAAAAAAAAACTGAATACTGATCCAAGTCCAATTTGTGTCAATTACGTTTCAAAAACAAAAGGATACCCAATCCAGTGTGGATCCGCATACATCAGAGAGAGAGAGAGAGACTGGCAGAAGCACTAGGATCTACGAATAAACACTCTTTTCTCAGGAAAAGCAGAAATTTGCCATATTCTTGCTCTTCTCAGTTCATAATTTAAATCTCATGTCAAAAGAAATATATCTTCTCCTGCAGAATTTGCTGCGAATTGTTTCCCACACAGGGACGCAGACCTGGGACCCGCAGAACAACTTAGGTTCTGAGTTTGTGTTGCTCACTAAGAACCAAGAGGACCCATAGAGACATAGATGGAGGTTGCTCCTCGACAACAGCTAGTGAAAATATGTTTATCATTATTACTTTGATATCTGATGTCCCACCAGAGAAATCATCACTTCACTTTGATGATAATGTATTACACAATAAATAATACTCACAATATTCCTAGATGGACAGCAAGTAGCTGCATGTAAGCTTCCAGTGAGAGAAAGCAATACACTGAAATAATTCTCATCTTAATGAGCTATAATACTCTTGAGTTTTATGCTGGTTGAACTACTTTTTTAGTGTTATTCTTTTTTCCAACTTCTCGGTAAATAAATGGAAGAATTTGATTGCAAACATAAAATATAATGTGCTTGAAAGGTGTTACAACAAGACACAATAAAGCAATTATACCAACTCATTTTGAGTTAGGATAAGTATAATCCTCTGTGACATCACACAAAAAAGAAAGTTCAGATTTTAATCACTTTAAAATACTTTTAAGTGACAAAAAATGTATGTTCATGCAACAAAATGGGACTACTCAATAACAAAAACATTACTACCTTATGTTGAACAAACACACAAATTATTGTGAACATTCATACTTTTTTTTGTTTAAGTTTGCTCTATGAATGTGAAAGCTGATCACATGATTTCATAAACAAAACACAAACTAAAATATGGAGTAAAAAAGAAAACTTCAGTTCCTTTGGGAAGGCAGCATGCGGATGATGTACTTTTGACCTGCTTAAATTCTGAGGACCGATATGAAGAGTAGACTTAGTCGTAATAAATTATTAGTGTCCTACAATGAACCCCCGCCTGCTTTAACACCACAGAAAGTGTTTTCTTCTACCATGATATTTATGCGGTTGTAAATTCAGCCACCCCTGTAATCTCCTTACACTGATTCATCTGTGAGGCTCGGCCCAGCCATTCAACACAGAATGTGTTTGTTCTGTGTCTGACATAAAAACGTGTCCTTAAGTGAGTGTGTGTGTCTCTGTGTGTTACCTTGCTGAAGGCCAGACAGTCTTTATCCTGGTCTTTATCTTTGACCTCAAAGTCGTACAGCGCTTTGCCCTGGGGTGGAGTTTGGCTCAGGGGACGCAGCAGCTGGATGTAACTCGCAGGCAAGAATCCATGGCAACCGTTGAGCTCGCCGTGGTACCAGTTGTCGTCCACCTTGCGTCGCAGGATGATGATGTCGCCCTTTGAAAATTGGAGATCGCCTGGTTCTTTTCCTTCGTAGGAGTAGAGGGCTTTACCACAAGGCAGCGCTGGGATGTTCTGAAAAACACACATTATAAACATACACTTACAAACAGAGGACTTATGTGCATCAAAACAATCCTCATGTTGCTCTAAAAATCCTTGTGTTGCTCAAGATGGTGAGCTGCACCATGATGGTCCATAGCGGGAAAACAGTCAATTGACCTATCTAAAATCCAGGCAGTGATGGCTTTCATCCTGGTGTCTGTTCAGTGTGGCATTGCTGGTTGGTATTGGTTCCCAAATTGGGGGTTGAGACCCTCAAAGGGAAGCCAAACTAAATCACAGTTGTCATAAAATAAACAAAAAAAATGGTTTAGATTTCTGTTCAACAACATCTTTTATGATTTTCATATATTTGGATACATTTTCTTCCTCTATCATTTATGTGCTCGTCTTTTCTCTAAAAAATGCATTAAGAACATAGCCTGCGTTTGTCTCATGTCCTTGATAACACAACACAAGCCAAAAAGGTTAAGAACCACTAGGTTAGAGTACTCCTGTGCTGTTTTAGAAACCTTTGTTATCTTACAATAAACCAGAAAACAGGGTCTCAGTGAGAATAGGACATTATTCTGTAGTTCACTCCCACAGAGCAATTGACGTAAAAGGTGCATTAAGTGTATGCATGAAGTGTATGCAAAAGAGCAGCTTTAAGTGTACGCATGTTTAGGCCTCTGCAGAGGATTTAAATAAAGCAACGCCGTCAAGACATAGTGCTGCTGTGTTAAAATGTTGCCAGATACCTCACACACCTTGAGGCGGACAATTTCCTGAATTTACAGTGAACTGAAGTTTCATAATATTCTTCCTCATACAGTAAGTTGGGAAGTGTGCCTTTTGTGCCAGCTCTGGAACAAATCTGTTTCAAGTCTGTTATGTAACAATATGAAATGTGTTGAATAGGTCTATTCGCCATGTTTTCTTTTCATACTCTTTTCTTCTCTCTTTTTAAATTTGTAGTGACTGATATTTGAATGAAGGTACAAATGAGGCCATGAACCCTTCAGTGATCAGTAAATTCATTTAGAGAAGGATAAGAATAAAGTTTACAGGGCAAACTGATTTTGAAGCAACTCAAAACAGTGGAAAATTCAATATGTATCAAACTGTCGGCCCTGGAGACACATTTGTAGAGCACGGATAGTTGCGTATGTGCTCCAAGTGTCATTTTATCATCCCCTGCAGTATGTGAGATATGACTGGTTATTAAAATGTTTGCCAGGTAATTGCCGCTCCCACCTTGGGCCAAACACAGTAATTTAGAAAATGCCAGACCAGTGTGACACATTACTCCCTGGACTTTCATCAAATCCAGGTCTGCGGTGTCTCGCTTGTCAAATGTGAAGGACAGATGCGCAGTGACCCATTTACCCTGCACAAAGCCATGTTTTACGTGATGCTGTTTGAAGGAAATGATTGAAATGTTGAATTAATTCCTGTTAAAGTTCTATTAACAACAAGTGCAGTATTGATACACTTTTACTTGACAGTGTACCAGGTGCAGCAGGACTGTCTAGCTTTGGCAGCTCTGCTGTGATGTATATGTTCGCAATTTGTAGGCATGGGGGTGTAAAGACTTAATAAAAACGAGCCTTTCCTTTAACACCCTCCTGTGTGTGTCTTCCCAGCGTCTCCTGATTGTTAATTTCCTTCACCTGTTCTCGTTCCAGACTCCTCCCCCCTCGTGTGCCATTGCCCTGTGTGATTGTAAAGCCCCACCCTCATTGTTTCCACCTGTGCCTCGTTGCCTGTCTTCACCCATGTATTCAGTATTTGTCTAATCACCTGCACCTTCCCCGTGTATTTAAACCTTATTCTTCTCCCCCTCCTAGTGTCGGTTTGACTGTTTACGTCTCTGTGTAAATCCCGGTTGTTGATCTCCGTTGGAGAATAAAGTTATGCTGCACCATTGTCAGCGTTTGGGTCCACTCTGTCTGAATCCACCCCGTGACATTTTCTCTTACTTTATTGAAAAGTAATTCCAAGACTAAAGAGCAAATCCCTAAACTAACTAAGTTACATTATTTTGTGGGCTTACGGGTTACATATAAAAAAGACCCATTGGTATGAGGACATATGAACATTAGCAGCTTCGAATCCATTTTTCATTGGATTCGTGGTAGTTCTGACTTCATTAACGTGTTGCACAAAAAACAAAAACTTGCAATAGTTACAATTTAGGCATCAATTAAGAGTTAATTTAGATCAATTGGTGAGATTGGATGTCCAATAAGTGTACAGTTTTTAACCTGCAGATGACACAAATGCTACATTTTTACCCAACATTGACATTCTCCACCAGACAAAACCCCAAACAAACACTACAGCGTACGACACACACTTAATATACTGAACATGTTCTTGAAGGAGACAGGTATTAAAAGGGAGTTTATCTTTAAGAAGATCCAGGTAAACAAACAGTAGCACATCACATAACAATGCATGAAAGGAAAACAACTTATTTTCTTCCTAGAGAAGGTGTTTACAAAAACACTAATGCACACATATATCCACTTTTTTTATACACACACTAAGAGGTTGATTCTCCCCAGATGCTACACTGAGGAGAACAGCCCAAGGCTCCACTGCATGACTGTACTGAGATCAGTAGTGATGCAATATGAGGAAACACACTTGTCATTTTTAGTGTCTCACACCCGGATAAAATCTAGACCCTAAACCACGCATGTGTCTCTGTTGCCACATCACAATATAATTGCAATCCATCTTATTTTTCCGGCTACATGCAAATCATCCTTCCTTCAGTCCAGCGGGTGGTGGTAATGCCCTTGGAGCTGTTCATGAGCTGCCACAAGTGCAAATAACTTGTGCACTTTAGAAGTATATTCACACCATTCAACAGTCAGCAATAAAATCTAATAAGTGATGAATTATCCATAAACTAACACAAACACATTAAAGACTCCTTAGTATTGACTATAAGTAAGACCAACGTTTTATCGGCTCCAACACCGCCTCCTCACCCATACAGATTTATGCTCTCTCCGTAGTCACACTTAAGAGAAGTCAAGCTTACACATGTGTCTTGGAGAGACGGATTAATTCTGATCTTTTCAACATCTGGCTTGAATGAGTCTCAAATCACCTCAAAACCACCTCCCAAGGTGGTTTGTACAATTTGATTTCAATATGTCTTGGACACAACTGCACTTCTTGATATCAGATAGCTCTACGATGTGACTAAGTGTACTTGGGGTCATTGTTGAACATCTCATTTTAAAACCATGAATCTACTGCCATAATAGTCTCCATTCATCTGGTATCAGACTTTCCACAAGATGTTGACACATGGCTGCAGGGACTTGCTCCCACTCAACCAAGAGAGTGAGTTCAGGCTCCGATGTTGGTCAATAAGGTTGTAATCATTGTTCCAATTCATCCCAAATGTGTGTGGTTAAAGGTTAGGGCTTTGGGCAGTCAAGTTCCTCCACACCAAACTAGAAAAAGCTTTTATTTATGGACCTAACATTGGGTGATTGTCATGTTGAAACAAAGGGGCTTTCCATATACTGTTACACAATTGGAATTGCATTATTGTTTAACATTAAGATTTATCTTAATAAAATTAAGACGACATAGCTCCAACCATGAGAAGCAACCTTGGGCCAAAATACACAAAATGTTTGGACAAAGAAGGAAAAACAGAGACGCTGTGTGTGTGTGTGTGTGTGTGTGTGTGTGTGTGTGTGTGTGTGTGTGTGTGTGTGTGTGTGTGTGTGTGTGTGTGTGAGAGAGAGACAGAGAGACAGACAGACAGACAGCAAATTGAGAAAAGGAGAAAGACAAACAGACGTAAAGGAGTAGAAAAGGGGGCGATGACAACAGAAGCACACTTGTGACTGTATCGTCTGTGGTTCAATTACCTGGAAACTCTGTATCATAACAATTACATTTATATGCTACGAACATAGTGGCAAGGAATCTAATTTGTTCCTGATTACATTCACAGGCAATAGAAGCTGTTATATTTTAGCACCACACAGAGGTCGATTGGAGGGGGTGTCATGGTGGATAGCTGTTTGTCTTCCCTCTTCTTTTCATTCCCTCTGTTCTCTTCCCCCAGGCCAACAGGCTGGGATGACCTCCTGGAGGCTGCTGGAGGGCCTCATCAGGCAACTGCTGGGTTTGCCGCTCCACGTCAGGAGGAATGAGGTCGCTGAGTTCGCTGCCGAGGGCATCAGCTGATGCTGGGGGGCAGGCTGCTGTCTCTCTCTCCACTGAGCCTCAGGCAGGAGGGTCAAGCTGCATGAAGGAGGCCTTTATTTTTAAGAGGAAAAGCTCCCACCTGAATCTCAACAATGATCCAACTCAGCTGTTTGATTTGATTTTAATCCTGGGCATAACAACTGTATCACTGTATAACTGGTGAGGAAATGCCTTATTTCTATGGATCGTAATGCCTGTCACTACATCGGATGAAATCATGCAGGTTTACAAGAAAGCCCTTCAGCTCAGACTTTAGTGGGGCCTCCGACTCAGACCCACATCCGGCTTTGTTGCCGACTGAGACTTGCAGTCGCAGCTCCGGTAGGAGCTGGAGAGCTTTGTGCTCCGCAGCGGCGTCTCCTCCTCTTCGGGCCACGAGTAGAGCTCCGACCTTGCTGCTCTGATAGTCCACGCAGGAAGCCAATAACAAGGCCATGCTACTATAGGCCTGGGTCTGCTGGGTCATACCAAGACCAGGACTGCGCAGGACAAACTGTCTGACACTGCTTCAGTAAAATTAGGGGTTTCCCCAGGGGAATCTGGTGCTCGGAAGCGCTACCACTTATATTCACAGGGACTACCAAAATCAACACAAAACTAAAGTTCCTCATAGTAGCTTTAATGTGCACCTCTACTGGTATCACTCCTCATTAAACATATAAACTTTACTTCAAAAAAATGATGAAAGGCCTTCAGCTTTTAGGTTGTAAATGGGAACACTCATCTTCTAGGTTAAAATGTGAATAATTCCGACAAGACGTGTTGCCACCTTACCGGAGCGTTGGCTCTTCAAATGAAATAATACATGAAACTATTAAACTTTGAATGTCAGGTAAAAAGATATTGTATGACTTCAAAGATGTTTCGGAATGAAAAATACCCTTCCACTTTCCATCTTTTCACCCTAATTTTTTTGTTTTAGTTGCTACGCTACGTCACTATGATGGTGTCGGTTCTTGGCTTCATGTCTTTATAGCGTTGTAAATGCCCTTTACCACATGCACTTTGCTTTATAAATGCTCTGGCAAGTATACTTGTTAGCAATATGTTTGGAAAAGACCCAGAGTCAGTGTAAAATGTACTAATAACTTGGCAGGAGCTGGTAACATTTCTGTAACTTTTCCCTCACGGCTAAAGACAAAATGAAAAACAGCAACATGAACAGATACTGCACGTGCAAGGTTGTCATGTAATCTAGACATGTAAACATCTGCATGTATATAAACATATATCCACACAATTCAATATATACTGTATTGATAATGTTGTGTTTCTGGTTCCACTTTCTTAAGACAGAAGTGTAATGTATTTCACACTGAATTGTCATTTATATGCAGAGAGAAATATAATCCATTAATAAACCATTTCATGAATGAGGATAAACCAATTCCAGCTGCTATTTTGAAGAAGAGATATTTTCTAAAGCTGTCTTATTCTTGAATTTCTCCGTGTTGCTTGTTGCGGAGCAGGGTAAAAGAAAATCTCCTTTGAAATCCGTTTCCAGCTTTAATCTAACTTTGTACAGCATGACGATCCAGGATAACTGCTTTACCTTAAGAATAAACCGCATGTGAGAATATTAGGATTTAAAATGAAAGCCGTAACTTATCTATGTCTTGAAAATTTGACTGTGGTCGTGTCTGTCAGGCTGTGTCAAATAGGCAACATAATTCTCTAAAATATTGATGGTAAAATTGAGGAGACAATTAATCGTTGCGTTGTGTCGACACTGATTTAATATCTAGTTGTGCTGCAAAGAAAATAATCGGTCATTTGCCTGCGAGTTTTAAATCTATGAATGGATCAGGCTGGGAGATAACTCATGTCATGTGTGTCACTCCTTTCAGATTCCCCAAAGTCTTTCTGCTGGGCTGCCACCAACGTGAGAATAGAAATGAATCTAAAACGAATCTAACCAGAAGAGTCATTTCATGTGTGAAATAAATGGAATCGTGTGAACGCCAAAAGGAGTTTATTAGCGTTGTACCTGTCAGTGGCACAGTATTATCATCAGCCAGAGCACGCACGCACACACACACACACACTCACGCACACACGCACACGCACACACACACACACACACACACAGTTCTTACGCAGAGTGCTCGCTCACCCCTGTGGTGCGGTAATTAGTGTTTGCGGATTTCTGTAATGGGCAGAAGGATTGTGTGTGTAGGTGTGTGTGCATGTGTGTGTGTGTGCACGCGTATGTTCATGTGTGTCTCTTGCCCGTAGGGATATACACACAAACATACAATTCCCTCCATCAGCCGCGACTGAGACTCCCATCTGTTCAAGTCTGTCAGTGTGTGTGTGTGTCCTCTGTAGCCATAAGGTACAGGGAGGTGACTTGTCCAACATGGGACTGTCTGCTCCATTCAACAAGGATCCCAAGACACACACACACACACACACACACACACATACATACACACAATGGTGGACCATGTGACTTGGTCGCTTTGGACATTTAGAGCGACTCTGCATGTGAAACAAGTATTTCAGTATTGATGCATTACCATTATTTAAAAAAAAGAATGTGTACGTTTTTTTGAATGTTAAAAACTTGAAGCCAAACAACAACTTACACTAAGTTAAATTGAGAAATCTGACCGTAAACTGCACAATTCTTTGACGCTCGTGATGACACAGCTGAGTGCAACGCTGACCCCCTACTGCCTCTCTGTGGCCAGCGACACAGTAGGTTGGGTTGTTTGTCTCTGGGGAAAACTGTTTGCCCACTTTTATTGTTTTGAACAGTGTGGTTGCCTATCAGCAAACAGCTAACAAAATCACGCACACAGCTGACAGCGTTGCTGCCGCTCAGTTGCTACAGAGACATGCAAACAAAAAACACCTCCGATACACCTGCTGTCTGGACGGGGTGTTAGCCCGTTGTGGGTTGTGGTCATTCAATGACACAATGCAGCTATGGTCGTTGCAGACACACCTTGCAGTGAGATTTGCACTCTATTGTGTATGCCTATCAAGTCTGCTTAGTTTTTCTTCTTGGTCCTGCATGTTTGTGTCTACCTTTCTGAGACTAGATTCACTTATTCTTAATATATTTCCAATTTCACTGGGAGTTTGCACGCTGTCGTGATGTAATTATCTCTGTCTGTAACTCTGTCTATAATCGCATCAGCCTCAAGTAAACATTTTAAGTATTAACACTATGTTCTCACCGTTCTTTATAACACAAGCTATAATTAACACTGTGTCACCTGCATTGGTACATTGTTCTCCAGAACACAGGATACACCTTTAAATGGTTTCTCACCTGCCTCCTTCAGGTCGGAGGAGAACAAATAGCGACGACATTTTAATTGACTTTATTTTTTCCACGTTCACATAAGCAGGAGGAAACAAACATACAGACCCAATCTTGAACACGCACCACACTCACACACCCTTATAATAGGATTAATGAGTCTGTATGCCACACACTCACACTCATGCTGGGCTTATTAAATCAATAATTAACAGCCTCCCTCGTGAGAGTCAGCGAGAAGCAGTTTCTTCTGCTGGAACACACGCAACATCCACCACTTTTATCCTCGTCAATCCACAGTGACAACACTTACTTTGAGTATTCATCGAATGTAGTCGTAGACTATCAGACGAATCAGGAAAAAGTACATTTGTATTAGTGCTGTTTTTCAACTAATGCTGCTGCTAGTGGTGCTCTAAGTTACTTCAGGCTAATATTGATCAAATTTAAAACTGAAAGGTTTCTTGTTAAACTCAAAACAGGAGCACTTTGTAAAGTAGTGCGGGTTCCTGGTAGCTGATAGCTACATTATAAAAAGTATCCATGTATCGATAAGAATTGGGAGAATGTTTCCCTTTTAACATGATGAAAGAAGTTTCCGCTGTAATAACTTCCTCATCTACTCACTTTGTTTTTGTATCTCGACTACAGTCACAGACAAATGTCACTTTAAGATTCTGAATAAATAAACTGAACTGACGTGAATGTAACATAAAAAGCCACTTGGTGCCTAATGTAAGGGATCAGTTGTCAAGCAGATTCTGTTGAATGAACCATTTGCATTTTAAACCACCTTTTACAGTGTACAGAGGTCTATCCTTTAATGTTATAGTGATTTGATTTGTTTTTTTCTATTGTTAAATGTCATTTCCGGCAGTGTAGAGCAAAGCATTTAATATACATACTAATTATACTTGAGTAATTGTAAGTAACAATAGCTTTATATAACAATACCACAACATTATGTTTAATAAGGACATTAAGTTCACTTGGCAATTACCTCCTCAGCTGAGACAAATAATAATGTGTCCTCCGAGCGCTTTATAGCTACTGCATATCCCCTGTGCACCCAATTGATGGATGGATTATATTTACCGTATAGGCTAACAAACAGTATATCACAACCAGGTTAAAAAAAAACTGAATTGTGCCTGAACAGGTTTTATTTTTTGTTCACTGGCAACAAATGCTAACAAGCGGATATTTTTAGCCACAATAGCAGCCTGTCCACCAAACAACATGCACTGCCATGAAAATATGGAACAGATATTCCGGGTGAATCCTGCTGATTTGGTGACTGTAAGAGCAGCTTGTGTCACCTTAGTGTAACGTAGTACTGAAACAAATTTCTAAAAAAGTATTTAATGCAATAGTTCTTCTAAAGCAGTGTGACTGGTCATTGAAATGGAATGTGTGTTACTATAAATGGCTGATATGAGGGGAAATGGAGCTCATATTATCAGTGGAAAACAAAAGAATGTCCTATATCTCATGGTAATTAAAGCTTGCCTCATTAACCAGACGGGTTGAAAGACCAACAAGACTTGTCTGGTCTCTCTTTCTGAGAACAATTTCCCTCAGGGGTATGTCTGCCCGCCTTAGAATATCAATGGCCATCAATAGACATAGTGTGCACAAGACTGACTCTATCAATTCTACACAGCTTAGCCACAGCATAAAAACTTAGCTGGAGAACATCATATACCACGCTGCATGTGCTCGCATTCAAATCAATATCAATTCCATGTTTGTGCATTATGATTTAAAAACATGGAAACTTCTGATAGGACGGCTGTAACACACTTGGGAGGGCTGGTCCATCGGCCCGTGCATCCAGCAGAAAAGCAAAAACGGCTACTTTCTCTTTCATGCCTTTCCCTTGACCTCCACTAAATCAATCAACATTTCCACTCAGCACTTGACATCGCGTTGCCTTCAGGCCATGTCCCCCTCCGAGCTACTGCAAAGGTCGAGAGAGCAAGTGTCTGGACGAGAGTTTACATTCATAAAAGTGAGCACAGACTCTCACAGGCAGTTTGAGCATTAAAAAGAGAACTCTTGCTTTTGCTCAAGCTGCTTTTTCAACCATCTGCAATTCACTTAACCCATTCCAGCAATACACGGTTAATAAAATAGCTGCTGTGAACACAGATATGCGTATGAATCAATTTATTGATGTATTCGTAAGGCAGAATGGAGGACACTCTTAATCAGAAGGTGACATGGAGTATGAAATGGTGGTGGCTGTTGTTGGGGTTGAAGCTGTATTGGGTGAGATTGAGGCTTTATTGCTTGGTGGCCGTAACACTGCTGTGACCAATAAGGGAAAACATGTTGAGTTGCACCTCCTAGCCACAGTAAATAGTCCTGACTCAGACACCAAACCCTTCCTTATTCCAAGTCATTTTTCAACGTGCAGTTGTTCTCCTAATTGAAAATTGAAAAAGAAAGTAAAATGAAACAAATAGAGAGCTGATCCATTGTGTAAATCTAGAGAAGGTGGTTTTAAAATATAAATGGACACCATAAAGCATGATGTATCTGCACGCTGTGCTGCAATGTTCTCCGGTGGGGTCAGGAGTCACTGCTGGAGCCCCCTGCCCTTTACAAGCGACTGACTGCTATAACTAGAAGCTGCCTCGTCCCTGGTGTTGCCCCTCGGAGGGAAGGAGACACGGATCCGACGGTGGATGAGGCTGCTGCAGTGAACCACATAAACCTTCTGTTTCCTTGAGCATGAAGCGTGCACCGCATTACAACATGGGTTATTTCCTACATAGCTCCTGAGACAAGCATTGTTTAGGCCTGGATTTGCCCACTGTATTATTTCACTGCTTTGCCAACAAACGACTTGTGCTCACTTGGGCTTCAACAAAGCATACTTTTAGGCTTGAAGTCTAGAGAGGGAAACTTTAGCTTCCAGCTTCTGTTCCAGAAGTCAGAAAAGCTCATTACAAACTTTACTATCACGGTTGTGCCGTACATTAAAAATGAAAAGTATGATAAATGAATGCGCTCTCGGGTTTTGCACTGTGGCACAAGGCAGGTCGCCCAAATACCAAACTAGCAGGTGAAGAAACAAAGAACCTGGGTGATTCTGAGGAAAATGACACTTTGCCAAAGTCACGTTGGACTAATATGAAAAGAGTCCAATATGGTAAATATTACATACTTGCATTCACATCCCTGAGGGACCGTCATGTGTCAACACAGTGTTTACATATTGAGCCAGAAATGCGATAATATGTAGATATTATTTCAACATGTGCACAACTTATCACACGCCTGTATATTAGTGTAAAAGGGAGTATCTTCAAATACTCTGCATGGCTATCACATGTGTGTGCCGTCTGTTCACAACTGAGACTTTTTAATTTTGAAGTCTGACTTAAAAGTCAATGTGGTGTACCTTTTAAGTTAAGTGAGCTTTGAAGGTGAACTAAATGAATTAAAGGAAGTACATGGTCTTGTTGGAGTACTGGAACTCTTCCGTATCCTGGATTCCCTCATCTGTCAACTCTATTGCTCGGAAAAACACTAACATTCCCACGGCAAGCCAGAGTGTCTGCGTGTATGTGTGTGTGTGTGTGTTTGTGTGTGTGTGTATGAAGGATGGTAGATGGAACAGGATGTTCCACTCCACTCATATTCCCATCCATTTTTCCAGCACCAAACCATTTTCTGTCCCCTGTAGTCCATCTATTCACCTCCCTGCAGACACTCACACACTCTCTCTCTTTAACTGTGATTACTCTGCTCGCTCTTCTTTTGCTCACCCGTCCTTGGAGGGGCACTGGGCCATTACAACTTTTTTCCTCAAGGAGTGTGTGTGTGTGTGTGTGTGTGTGTGTGTGTGTGTGTGTGTGTGTGTGTGTGTGTGTGTGTGTGTGTGTGTAAGACACAGTTTATGTATGTGTGTGGGTGTGTGTGTGTGTGTGTGTGTGTGTGTGTGTGTGTGGTAATAGCATTGTAAATCTGCAGAGGTCTTTTTCCACTCTGCTGTGAGAGCGGCATTCTATCTTGCTGTGCTGTTTTATTGGAGCAGACACTCAAATACAACATAAACACACACACACACACACACACTCACACACACACACACACACACACACACACACACACACACACATACAATCAAGCGCAGATCGAAAGGTATTACCTGTATGTTAAGATGATGTTAATGTGCTGCGTTTTTATTAAATAATTTAAGTGCAAAATGGAGACAAAAAGACACATTGCCCAGAGTTGTTATCGCAGAATCACTAAATAGTAGCATTATGCTGTTTTCTACTGACCATACTAAATGCTAAATGTTATAAATATGTCAACATGCAGCAACACTAATGCAAACATCAGCGCATTTACAGACACACACAAACACAAGCACGCACACACACACACACACACACACACACACACACACACACACACACACACACACACACACACACTGTCTGGCAGTAAGTCGGTGCCCTATTGATTCCCTTTCCATCTATAATTCATGGTACAACACACACCTCAGGTAAAGTGGAGACACACACACACACACACACACACACACACACACACACACATACTGGCGGTTTCTGAGAGTAGGAAGACACACCAACACACACATACACAAGTCTAGCCGGCAGCTACCAGGAGTTCATTCATCTCAACCTTGTCTTTCCCTCTCCATCTCTCCATCTCTCCCCCATTCTTCCTCCTCCATGTCTCCTCTCTTTCTCCACTGTCTCGGCACATCACTCCAATTTAGAGAGGATGCCATACTTCCCTACTTTCCTCTCACTCATCCTCATCTTTTACCTCCCTCCCTCTTCTTAATCTAAAGGAAAGCTCATGTATCCAAAATGAAAACAAGTTAATCCTCTGGGATGGACGCTGTAAAAAAAAAAAACACGGAAATCTACCTTTCAGATGTTAATATTTAAGGAAAAAGGTTTAATCTCTGAAGATTATACAGTGTTTCGTATAATGTCCAGTAGTTATCGAGATACCTCTGGAGCAAGCAAACAGACAGGCGGACTGACGGGCTGGAAGACAGTCAAGAAATATCCCAGTCAGAAAGACACAATCACAAGTCACATGAAATACAAAACTGCACTCCTGGTTGTGGATATGATTGTCCATTTCCTCTAATGAAACAAAGTGAAACCTGCAGGGATTACTGCCCACTTCAGAGCCACAGTCAACCGCAGCATAATAACTGCTATTCATCAAAAATCACTCGCAGTTTGACATATATCGGCTCGCGAACACACGCGCACGCTTTCTCTTTAAGTTCCATATGGCAAAAGCCACTTGACAGAGCCAGTTTGTTTTCATTGAAATTACTGGGTCAGTGAGCGTGAACACTGAGCTCAGCAACCATGTGTGTTGTTGCTCTTGCTGACAGTTGGACCGTTTCAGCGCGGCTCAGCAACATGATGTGTTTTTTTCACATGTGTGTGAGGATGTTTACATTATATACGGTGTTAGCGGTGGTGCGATACATGAACAACGCAGCGTTATATTGTGATTCTTTCTCTTGTGAGAACTCGAGAGATCGGGCTGGCAAAACAATCCCGGATGTACTTTCTGAATAAAGAGCAAAAAGAGTGTTCGTATTAAAGTCTATTGAGTCAGTCTTCTTTACTCATTCATACAAAGATCGACAGATGCACAAAGGGAGATCTGCACTCGCAACACCAGCTTTGTACTTGCAAGGTCCAACATGGGAATTTGGTCATATAAACGCATGAGTCTATTAGGATTATTACCACATAAATAATGACAAAACTAATCCTATTAATAACTCTTGATAAGAAGTGGGTTTTTTTTCCCCTGGACTCCAATAGGGATAATTAGATTAGAAAGTGCATTATTTATATTGGAGATATGCAAATAATTCTTATATTCCCTTTAAAAAACATTGAGCTGTTTTTCTTCCTGCATGCCTGTACTTTGACACCATTACTATAACAGTGTTACCCTGTACTTTGCAGCCCACAATACTGTAAAGTACCATTATAGATTATATATATAGTGATATAGGCATCGGAGTCTACTTGACATAAATCCTTTTTGTAGATACACGGATAAAGTGTGTGCGTGTTACACGGGACAGCTTGACACGTGTGCACATTACATAATAGGATATCTTTTAAAATTATCAAAACGTGTGCATGATACTACAAAGAACTGTGCAGAACACAGAATAACTGCTGCACACTCTGAGAGCTGAGACAACCTGTCAAACTGAATTATAATTGTCTGTGCACATGCGCACACAAAGACGCAGCTATCTTAAATCTGCCCTTAGACATTTGTACAATGTCAGCTCAACTTTCATCTTGACATTGAATATTCTTTATGAATATACCACTCTATGATGTACTTTAATGACTTAACTTCAGGCTCCCGTCATTGAGGGTAGTTGACTGAGTGAACGACGGAGAAGGAGGCGACGACAGAACGAGAGAAACGGGGCGCAAGATGGGAAGGAGGAACGACAGCAAGCTTTAGTACAGAAAGCTCGGGGAGGCATGCATATTCATAAGGCTCATTTCCATCTGAGCTGTGAGAGAATGCGTGGCTATGTAAAAAAAAAGAAAAGAAAAAAAGAGCAGCAACAAAAAAAAAAATCACACAGCAGAGCTTGTTAAATATGCAAGCTGTTTAGTGCCGGTGGAGTTGTGAAAAGGATGGATGTCTTACCTGATCGAGTTTTCAAGAAGGACGTATCGAGGAAGGCAGGAGGAAAGAAGGGATCATTAATACACTGCCAAAAAAAATCCTTAATAAATCCTAAAATTGAATGTCACTTAAAATGTATGCACTGTAACACGAGTCAACTGATTCTTACGACTAAATAAGAGCACACGTTGCCGTGCAATAAATACAGGTAACCGCATACGTTATAATAACAAGAGAATGTGATAACTGGCTGAAATAAGAAGTTCCACACTTGGAGAACTCTTCCAGTGAATTACACAGAGATACCTCACAGATAGAGAGACTAAATGGACAATATCATATCACATTAAGCTATACTGATGCTATTACATCATCACACAAATGCTGCAACTGATTATATGACGCAATAACCAACATAAAACATGACATGCCGCCAGCGATTATTTTCCTCTTGTGCTGCTACAATTCATGCAGTTAAACATAATGTTTGTAACATGTCATAGCCGAGGTATTTCATGTGGAACCGGCAACTGTTTGAAATTCAGAATTTGTCATTTTGATGAATGTGTGAGCTCTGAGGTCTCACTTTGAAACAGAGATACCTGATTCAATAAAACGATAGGAGAAGATGACATTCTGATGACACAGATGAAATAATGATGTTAGAGTCACGCAACTCTTTTTGCAGCATGAGCCACATACAAAAGTGTCAAAGTGGGTCAAACATATGTAGCATGACAATGGATATAGTGTATAAAACACTGCAATTTATCTGAACTGTATACAGGAAAAGAATATAGGAGTATCAAAGTGGAAATGCATTATATTAAAATGGCAACAAGCTGTAAAACACACTTGGGGAAGTGGTCAATTCAGACTGGTCTAGCTCATTTCATGACTCCAACCTTTCAAGACCACTGAGTGCAGTCCTGTCCTTGGGGTCAAAGGTGTGGCAGGAAGAGGAGGTAAGTGATGTTAGTCTTCTCTGCTGTCACCACCCAGGGCATCAGCTGCGCTTTCATAATGAAGCAGCTTTGTTTCTTTAACCCTAGAACACTAACGACGGGTGATTTTCGTTGTGTTTATTTTGTCTGAGTTTTGTGGGTCCTTGTGTAGCTTCATGCTGCTCACTGACGATATTGAAGGTACATGTTCGGGTAAAATATACTCAATGTTAGTGTTAGAGGGTAAAAACGATTTCTAAAGGATATTACCATTGAAGGGAGACTTTTTCTTCACAGGGCAAGACTCCCTTGTCCCATGAACGGGTGCAAAGTAAACATTCATAGCTCCATTATTTATATTTTTAACCATGTTCTTTTGACGATTCCCACATTTTTCACCCGATTTTGGGAAGTTAAATTTGCCTTGTCTTGTTTTATTTTGATATATTTGATGAGAAGTGTTTTTCATCAGGTACATTATATCGTGTGAATTATACTCAACGTTAGTGATGGTGTTAGTGTAACGGAGTTAAAAACACACTGTCATTTCCTATTTTCGATGTGTTTTATTTTTGTTTGTTATTCAACAATCTTGTTGAGTGTGTATGAATTTTATTTTGAAAAGTTGAGTCTGTTTCCTGCGGAGGTTGCGTTTTGCCTTTTCCGCACCTCCTAGGCTCCCGTAGTTCCGTCTTACTTTCACAAAAGTGAGTTACCGTTGAAGGTAAGACGTAGGGAGAATATGTCGCACTGTTTTGTTTTATTCTTCTCAAATGTAACCGTTTGTTGGACACGGTGATGGTCGCTGATGCGCTCGCGGTGTCCAGCTGTCGGGTTGATAGTTTGGACGGCAGAAATGCGTGTTTTGTGGGTGTTTTTATTTGGCGCCAATTGCACTGCTCATATCCGGCCGCCTTGTCATATATTTTCCCTGTATACGTTGTTCTGTGTGTTTAGGAGGTTCATGTGCGGAGACAGACTGGAAGGAAATGTATGTGTGTTGTCTTCTGCAGGTATGTGTTTTCTTTTGTTATTTTACGGTAGTTCCGTCTGACTTTTCACAAAAAGTGAGTTACCGTTGAAGGAGGTTCATGTGCGGAGACAGACTGGAAGGAAATGTATGTGTGTTGTCTTCTGCAGAAAAATAAACAAGTGCTGGAAAAATTCAACGGAGCCGACTTCTTCTGTGTCCTGAACAAGTCCGTTACACTGGTGCCGTGACCTTCGGATCTTCAGATCAGCTTGATGCTCGTCGCCGTGGATGCTGTGCTGACGTCCTGATCCGTCTTCTGAAGACTATTGTGGTCATATATATATATATATATATTTTTTTTTTTTCCTCAAAAAAAGAAAAAAAAAAAGAAAAAAAAAAAAAAAAGAAAAAGGATTTTGGTTTAGGACATAGTTCTTTAAAGTGTTTATCCTCAGTATGTTGATCACTTTTGATTACTGATATACTTATATATATATATTATTATCTCTTGTTTTTGTTGGTTTTGGTTCTAAATACACAACGCAAGTACACTTATTGGTTATAAACGGCCGTTAAAATAACTATGGATGAGTTTGCTAGCCCGAGTCTGCCGAAGGGGAGGGGTGTTTGGCTCAGTCATATTGCTGGCAGTAGGAATGTGGGTTATTCTAAACTAACACCGGATAATCGTGATACAGGTCTGGGTCAGAGCCCAGATTGTACTCCGGTTGGTGGGTTAATGAGGGGTCCTTTTACATCTACTCCTGACAGTGATGGTGATGTGTTACCCCAGTCACCTCCATGTCATACACCAGCATACACTAATGATGTTGATGCCATCACCCATCTCACAGACATGGTAGGGCAGTTAGGTGCTCAGATTGGGGAATCTATTGTCGAGAGGTTAATGTCAGCTGGTGTTGTAAACGTGGCAAACAATCACCAGTCTACTGTCACTCAGACCGCACACGCTAATGTGGACCGACATGACCGTCCTCCCCAGGTGACAGTCCATGTGAACTCTGATAAAGGACTTCAGACGTTCAGAGGTGACAGTACTGACAAATACCTAGTCCAGGACTGGATTGACATGACTAAAACGCATCTCAGGAAACGACAGATCCCTGTTTGTGACCAAGCAGAGGAAGTTATGTGCCATTTAATGGGCAAGGCTAGAGATGTAGTGAAGATTGCCTTACGTAGTGATCCGGTGCTTGATGTCAGACAGGAAACTGAACGGATATACAATGTTCTTCTCCACTACTTCAGTGTCGCTCCTTCATGTCTTCCTCTCGCAGACTTTTATGCTACTTTGCCCAGACATAGAGAAAACCCAGTTGACTACTGGATACGACTGAACAAAGCTGCTGACTTAGCTCTGGAGGGTTTGCACAGACAAGGGAAGCGGACGGAGAATATGAGTGATGAAGTGGCTCTTATGTTTGTCAAACACTGTCCTGACCCAGAACTGGCCTGCACTCTGAAGTTTAAACCACTTCACGAATGGACTTCACGTGATGTTCAGCTGAGGATTGATGATTATCAACGTGAGTTGAGGGCTAGTGAGGGTGCTTCTGGCATGGTGCCACTGAAAAACTACATCGCCACAGTCGCCTTTGAGCAGTCCGGTCAGCCATCGATTGCCCAGGCGAAGACTGTGCAGTGCCTCACCTCGAGTCCCTCAACTTCCTCTCTCGAGGCCCAGCATCATGTGTGTCATCCTCTTTGCCCTTCTTCACCATCTGTCCCAGTTCAAGGCGAATCCTGTCATGTTTCGGGTCGTCCCTTTGTACCAGTTGTGGCGCAAAATCTCCAGCAGTCAGAGGAGAAACTTCTCACCCGTATGGTCGACATGTTTCAGGAGATGATGGGGAAAATGCAGTCTCACAACATTTTGCAGCCGACTCGGGGTGGGCGGTTCCAGCGTGCTTCTCGGGAAAAGCGTTCCAGAGAGGCAGTTTGTAAGGTCTGTAATGACTCAAGCCATACCACCATTTCGCACTGTGTGTCCGAAAGGCTTTGTTTTGCCTGTCATGCCTCTGGCCACACCAAACTGAACTGCCCTGTCAAAGACTCGACCCAACACCAGTCGGGGGGAAACTAGTTGACCTGTATTCAGAGGGGGGCAGTGCAGGTCACACAACAAACTCCCAACAAGATGACATGTCTGATGCTGAGACTGTATATACGTCTGTGAGAGACTCATGTGATGGATCTGAGGTTGTTGTTTTTCAGAATTTTCACAGAATTGGCAGTAGTGACAGTCTTTTCTACACGCCTGTGGTAATGGGTGGGGCAGTGACGATAGGTGGTATGTTGGACAGTGGCTCCATGGCATGTAGCATTAGCGAAGCAGCTGAGATCAAACTGAGAGGTGCTGGAGTGATAACCGATCAAAAGCAAATTGATGTCAATGTAGTCCTTGTGGGATGTGGTGGACTTCGTGTGAGGCCCAAGTGTGCTTTTGATGTGGAGATGGAAGTGTATGGCTGTAAGATGTTCGTTCCAACACTCGTTGTCCCGGGACAGCATGATGAGTTGATTATAGGGACGAATGTTATAAAACACATCCTACATCAGTCTAAATTTTGCACGTCTTATTGGAAGACGGTGTCTGGCCCTTACTCAGACAGAGACCCAGACACTGAATGTTTTCTGTCTATGCTCTCAGGTCTCAGTCCATGGAGAGGTAGTGATGTTCCTGACAAAGTCGGTACAGTCAGGTGTAACTCTGCCACCTGCCTCGAGCCTGGCCGTGAGTATCTCATTTGGGGAAAGCTTCCCAAGAACACTGCTATTTCTCCAGGTAGCACCGTTATAACAGAACCCACTTCATCTCGCTCGGCTCCAAGAGGTGTCCTGGTCGCGAGGGTCGTGACTACGCTTTTTGGAGACAGACAGGTTCCGCTGAAGCTCATCAATACATCTGACAAACCTGTGCTTTTGAGGCGAAACGCAAAGTTGGCTGATGTTTATACATGTGCAGCGCTTGAGGACATGGATGTTGTTGAACAGACGGAGATTCCTCTGGCCGGCTGCACCCAAACGGCTGTGTCTCCTAATGCTGTCGCAGGCTCTTCCAAAGACATGCTTGGCTCAATTGGGCTCAGTACGGTTGACATTGAGTCGTGTGAAGTGTCTGTGAACTGTAAGAATAGGGTGGCTGACCTTGTGGTGCAGTATGAGGACATCTTTTCGCGCCACCATCTTGATTGTGGAGAGGCAAAGGACTTTGTACATCGCATACACCTGTCAGATAACAGGCCATTCAGACTCCCGTATAGGAGAGTGCCTCCTGCTCAGTACCAAAAACTACGTCAGGTACTGAGCGAGATGGAGGAAAAGGAGATCATCAGAAAATCAACTAGTGAATATGCTTCACCATTGGTGCTTGTGTGGAAGAAAAATGGAGATCTCCGCATCTGTACTGATTTTCGTTGGCTAAATAAAAGGACACTGAAGGATGCTCATCCTCTTCCTCACCAGGCAGACTGTTTGGCAGCGCTAGGGGGGAACTGCCTTTTTAGCACTATGGATCTGACCTCCGGGTTTTACAATATGCCACTCCACGAGGATGACAGGAAGTACTCTGCCTTCACCACTCCCATGGGCCTCTATGAGTACAATCGTCTGCCGCAGGGCCTCTGCAACAGTCCCGGGAGCTTTATGCGCATGATGACGAGCATTTTTGGTGACCAGAATTATTTGAGTCTCTTGTGTTACTTGGATGACTTGCTAGTGTTTGCACCTGATGAGGAGACTGCTTTGCTGCGCCTGGAGACGGTGTTTAAGAGGCTGCGTAGACACAACTTGAAGTTATCTCCCAAAAAGTGCTTCTTCCTCAGGAGGTCTGTAAAGTTTCTTGGCCACATTGTTGATGAGAATGGTGTTTCAACAGACCCCAGCAAGGTTGAGAACATCACCAACATGGCGGTCACTGATCTCATGGAGCCGGATGGCGTAACTCCGTCCCCGAAGCGCATACGGTCCTTCTTAGGGATGGTGAATTACTATCAACACTTCATGCCCGGTTACTCTGCATTGGCCAAGCCGCTTTTTGACCTGTTAAAAGGTGCAAAGAGAAGAGGTAAACAACACAGAAACAAACTGTCGAGCAGGAAGTTGTGTGCAGCTGACTGGACACCGGAGCAGGGACAGGCTTTTGAGAGTCTGAAAGCTTCACTGGTCCACAGTGTCGTTTTGGCTCACCCCGATTTCAACCGTCCCTTCATGCTGTCGACTGATGCGTCCTTAGATGGCATAGGTGCGGTCTTGTCTCAGATTCAGGAAGGTGAAGAACGGGCTAGGCCTATTGCTTTTGCCGGCAAGTCGTTGTCTCGGTCCCAAAAGAACTACCCGGCTCATCGGTTGGAGTTTCTAGCCTTGAAATGGTCAGTCTGCGAAAAGTTCAGTCATTGGCTGAAAGGCCACAAATTTACTGTCTGGACAGACAACAACCCGTTGACTCACATCCTGACAAAGCCAAAGCTAGATTGTTGTGAGCAACGCTGGGTTGCTAAGTTGGCGAGTTATGATTTCGATATCAAATATGTTCCGGGCCCACAGAACGTTGTAGCTGATGCGCTGAGTCGTGTGCCGTTTGTTAAGACGAGTGTTGGTCACAGACTGCTCGCTGAACCCTATGCAGGTCTCCTCACAGAAGTCAAAGACATGTCGAGTTTCTCTGTTCAAAATGCCTTCCGGTCATCCGGTCATGATAAGGAGCCCTCCTGTTTGAGTGACAACGTCCAGTTGGCATGCAGTCCGTTGAGCATGCACACTCAGGTTATTGCGAGGGATGATGTGTCTGCTGTGCTACATTCACACATTGAGTGGGATGATGGTCCAAGGGGCCGTGCTGTTGAGGTGTTGCAACACTTACCTCAGTTGGTTCCACCTGGTCAAGACGCCTTACCTGCTTACACTGTGAAGGACCTCTGTGATAAGCAGTTGGGGGATAGGACACTCTCTCGTGTTCTGTCTTATGTCGAGAGACATCGGAGGCCTTCTAGAAGGGAAAGATTTAATGAGTCTGTTTTGGTCACAAGGTACTTGAAGCACTGGGACCGCCTAACTTTGATGGGTGGTGTATTGTATAGGGTTTCAAGGGACCAGAAGACCAAGGCAAAGCGGTTTCAATATGTTGTCCCTGATTCACTGAAGACTGAGGTTCTGCAGGGGATTCATGATAAAGCCGGACATCAAGCTCAGTCCAGGAGTCTCAGCTTGGCGAGACAAAGGTTTTTCTGGCCAAACCTTGACAGGGATGTGAGAGATTATGTTCGTCATTGTCAGCGATGCATCGTAAGTAAGACAGTCGAGCCTGAAGGACGGGCCCCCCTTGAGAGCATAACAACAACCCGGCCTCTGGAGTTGGTCTGCATTGACTTTTGGTCAGCTGAGAACTCTAAAAACAGATCTGTCGATGTTTTGGTGATAACTGACCATTTCACAAGGATGGCTCAGGCATTTTCATGTAAAGACCAGACAGCTAAGCAGGTGGCTAGGGTTCTATGGGACCGGTACTTCTGTGTTTTCGGATTCCCTGAAAGGATCCATAGTGATCAAGGCGCTAACTTTGAGAGTCTGCTGATAAGTGAGCTTCTCAGGGTTTCGGGTGTTAAGAAATCGCACACAACCCCTTACCATCCAATGGGGAATGGGAGTGTGGAACGTTTCAATCGGACCCTGGGTGGCATGATTCGAGCACTGCCCCCTGAAGAGAAAGCTGACTGGCCACGGCGCTTACAGACTCTGACGTTCATGTACAACTGCACAGAACATGAGACGACAGGTTATTCCCCCTTCTACCTCATGTTTGGCCGGATCCCCCGCCTTCCTGTTGATGTCCTCTTTCGTGCTGTTCTTCATGACACTGCAGTGGTGAGTTATGAGAAGTATGTAGCTGGCCTCACCAATGATCTAAAGGAAGCAATGGTTATTGCCCAGGTCCATGCTACAAAGGAACAGAATCGACATGTCCAGTTGTACAACAGAAGGGTAAAGGGATCCAATGTTGAGATCGGTGACAGGGTGCTCTTGGCCAACAGAAAGGAAAGGGGTAAAAAGAAACTGGCTGACAGGTGGGATTCGACTGTCTATACTGTGGTGGATGTGAATGCGGAGACACACACGTACAGAATCCGTGACGCAATCACTGGGCGGGAGAAAGTGATCCACAGGAACTTGCTGATGCTGGTTAATTTCCTCCCTGTGGGGGATACGCGTGAGATGTCTGACCTGGCCTCATCCTTGCTAGTGTCAGGATCCTCAGCTTCAGGAGGTGATGGTGGTGGGGCAGTACAGGCCTCGTCTGAGAGAGAGGTTGAGTCTTATAGTGTGGCCAGTGGAAGCCATGTTACCGAAAGTGACAGAGAACCTCCTGCAGCTATGGGAGATGGTCAGGGTCCCTTGACTGTTGAGGTGCCTGTAGATTCGGAGAGGAGAACCATTGAATGGATTACTCAGTTGTCTGCGCCAAGCCTGGGCGAGGTGGGCATTACTGACGTGAGTGTTACGTCTGACCTCCAGAACACAGCTACCTCACTTGAAGACTGCACGACTGATCGGTCTGTGACTTGTGATTCTTGTTCTTTGGCTGCTGCAGATGTCTCATCAGATGTGAGACAGTCTGATTTTGCACTTGACACTATGACACAGACGGAAAGCACATCTGACACTTTGCATACTGTGGTCCAGGTCTCTCCTACACACTGTAGTCGTTTTGCTACACGGGGCAGGTCAAGATTTGGTCGTTTAATCAATCCTGTAGATAGGCTTATACAGACCATGTCCAGGCAGGATGTTGTCCAGGAGTAGCTTAAGGTTGAGGCTGTTTTGCAACTCCATGTTCCAGATTTTTACTTTTTATGAATCATAAGCCAGTAGCTTATGTTTTTATGGGTCTGGAAACCGTTGTATTAGTTTGATGTCCCACTGTTTTTTTTTTCTTCTTCTTTTCTTTTCATGTCATGAACCTGTACTGCACTGCACTTTGTGTTTGGGTCTTGTGGGGTGTAGACGGCACCCTGTAGCCAGTTGTTGGGTTGGGAGGTTAGTAATGCTCTCGTACCACTTCATCCCTGTGGGATACATTTTATGTTGGTCTTCTTGATGTTGGCCCTTTGTAAGTTGTGGATTTGTGATGTTTTCCTCGGCGTGCACTTTGTAGTACGTGCTCATGTTTGATAAAATTCAGTGGGGGTGAATGTAACGGAGTTAAAAACACACTGTCATTTCCTATTTTCGATGTGTTTTATTTTTGTTTGTTATTCAACAATCTTGTTGAGTGTGTATGAATTTTATTTTGAAAAGTTGAGTCTGTTTCCTGCGGAGGTTGCGTTTTGCCTTTTCCGCACCTCCTAGGCTCCCGTAGTTCCGTCTTACTTTCACAAAAGTGAGTTACCGTTGAAGGTAAGACGTAGGGAGAATATGTCGCACTGTTTTGTTTTATTCTTCTCAAATGTAACCGTTTGTTGGACACGGTGATGGTCGCTGATGCGCTCGCGGTGTCCAGCTGTCGGGTTGATAGTTTGGACGGCAGAAATGCGTGTTTTGTGGGTGTTTTTATTTGGCGCCAATTGCACTGCTCATATCCGGCCGCCTTGTCATATATTTTCCCTGTATACGTTGTTCTGTGTGTTTAGGAGGTTCATGTGCGGAGACAGACTGGAAGGAAATGTATGTGTGTTGTCTTCTGCAGGTATGTGTTTTCTTTTGTTATTTTACGGTAGTTCCGTCTGACTTTTCACAAAAAGTGAGTTACCGTTGAAGGAGGTTCATGTGCGGAGACAGACTGGAAGGAAATGTATGTGTGTTGTCTTCTGCAGAAAAATAAACAAGTGCTGGAAAAATTCAACGGAGCCGACTTCTTCTGTGTCCTGAACAAGTCCGTTACATTAGTATTTATAACGTTAGTGTTCTAGGGTCTAATA